>NW_019942586.1:55099-211553 GCF_002910315.2 Salvelinus sp. IW2-2015 | reverse complement strand
AGTAGCACTCACAAGCCAAAAGTGTTTCCCGAAAATTGCATACTACATCGCATATTTGCAGATATGTGCACCACATCAGTGCTCTTTCTCGCTCTGCTTTGTGTGCATCTTGCTAGCTGTCACTCAAATGGAGAAAGGCTAAAGCTCGTTKGCTGAAACTCGAAATGCTAGGGGGCTGGCCCATGTGGAGGAAAATGTAGGGGAAATGGCGCCACGCAGATGCCAGAAAACAGTCGCTTTTAAACTATGGATTTCGTGGCTAATTGAGGTAAGTAATAAAAATAGTATCCACGAGTTCATCTGACTCTGTGGAAGTAGATAAAGGGCCTCATTGCCAAAATCCTGAAGTATCCCTTTAATGACCTACCATCCTGCACACCAGCACAGTAAATTGAAATTGAATTTATAATTACTTCTGGCTTCCCACAAACTGTTTTTGTGCAACCCAATACAATAGGGAGCAACACAAGTGTATGTAAATATACCCGCATTGCAAAAAGCACCTATGTTGTAGCTATCTACAGTAGCTAGCCAAGCTTGCAGTTTGTCCATGCAACTATGGGCCAGTCAAGCCAAGCTAGATTTYTGCTTAATCTATGCATGGTACGGCTAGTTTAGCCTATAACCAACTGTGTTCGTTTTCATTGTGTGGCTTATTTATATTTTTAGCATATAGGATGGCAACTTCACCTAACTTCGACATGGCCTGTCAACCAAGCATGTATAACTCTGTCACCCAACCAGACTAGGGTTAAAATACTTTCAGGTTTTTCTATTATTTTACAATACATTTCGAAACAAGTATCCAGATAAACTTTATTTGAAATAAAAATACACTCTCATGCATTTAACCCAGGTATTTGAAAAATACTTTCAAATACAATTTAGTTGTAACCATTCAAAATAAGGTACTTGTTTTGGGCTGTGTATTTGAAAATACTCAAATACAAAGAAAAAAGTATTTATATAACAAATACACATGCATTTGAACTTAGGTCTGCACCCAACTCTTGCAAGTAAAAACAGAAACTGCACTAAACCATTTCTGTAGTAGTTCTTTATCCTAGGGAAAGTGATCAGAATGAATTGYGCAGCCCACAACAGTCATCTCAGGCCTTTTATCTGATCTTAATGCAACCCATTATAATGATGAAAGAATACAGTTTGCTATGGTTCAACACCCTTTATATTGTTTATTTATTTTGGAACTAAATATATTGAAAAAGCAGAATTGTTAGACAGAGGAATTATTATTTCCTGTACATATTGTTAGAACATTGCTAGATTTGATTAAACAGCTACAAGCAACCATACAAGTGGTGCAAAAGTCTTGATATAACATGTTTTAATACTCCTCTTGAGCAACATAAATGAAAGCAGTTCCAATATCAATTCATACAGAGTGGCAGATCTTTACTGAGAAGTAAGCATCTATGAGGATATAGTGGAGGGTTCTTTCTTAGTAACAGAGGCATTGTTGGCATTCACCTTGGGACTGTTACTTTCTTCTTTATCTTCTTTCTTATATTTGATCCCAAACAAGCTGCAGAGCTTCATCAGCATC
The DNA here is from genome assembly GCF_002910315.2 of Salvelinus sp. IW2-2015. NCBI lineage: Eukaryota > Metazoa > Chordata > Actinopteri > Salmoniformes > Salmonidae > Salvelinus > Salvelinus sp. IW2-2015. The sequence goes on along the minus strand of NW_019942586.1, from coordinate 209,989 downwards.
AGATCCACTATCTCCTCCTCCTCTGAGGGCTGTAAAAAACAGATCAGTCAAATCTGATTGGTCTTACATTGATGCACCTACAGTAGCCAATGGCCACTGTTAAATGGTGGTGTTGATACTGTATTATTTATTTGATAATGCCCTCGAAGCCGGTGTTTGGAGGATATATTGGCAAACCGTGCTAATATATCCTCCAAACACCGACTTCGAGGGCATTATCACTTTTATACAACGGGTTACAAACATATTCAAATAATGATTGACATTTTTATTAAAAACGTTATTTGGATTAATTTATTCATACTATTTCATCCTACCCAAGCCAGCTAGTCGTTCAGTCTTTTTGTTTTGTATTTATGGACTCGACCCAGTCATGTGTTCTAAATGTTACATTGCCATACTGGCTGGCAACGTTCTTATCCCTTGCTTGCTAGCTAGCCAACTATGGGTAACTTACATTCACATAAAAATGTGCAGCCAGAATAACAGCAAAGCTGYATTTGCATAAACTGTTTTCTAGTGATATTTATTTGGATTCATCCCCATAATGAGCTAATGAGGCACGATTTCACCTGGCATAGAAAATGTGTTCACTTGTCAGGACACTGTTGTTCAGAGGAGCTAGCCAAYAACTCAGCTAATCACGTCAAACTGAAGCTGGAAAGACTGCAAACTAGCTGCACTTAGTTTTGTTTTAGCTATTTTCAAATGACATTTCTTTGTATTTATCCATAAAAATGACGGCAGCTGTCTGTCTGTCTGTCTCGTCCCGACTCCTTCATTGCTATGGGACAGCTGGAGATCGAATTAATATTGAAACAATGTTTCAAATGTTGGAGATACAGATGGCAAGGTTTATACAAATCTCCACTGTTGGAAACTAAATGTTAGTCTAAAAGAAATGTGAGATAATGTCTAGATGCTTTTTATAGTGGAGATCAAGTTTATAAATTGTCTGGCTGGGCTGATGAGACAGTGGATTGCGCAGTCAGATGGAACAGAGTAAATAGGCATTTTAACGTCATAGATTTAGCCAGTGGTAACTTGTGGAATAGACACCAGCTGGAATGCGGTTTTAACCAATCAGCATTCAGGATTAGACCCATCTGTTGTATAAACACAGAATATTATATGATTATGATGCACAGTACCTTGTGATGCATTTGCTCTTGAGTGAACGCCACCAGGATGACTGAGATGAACAGGTTCAGAACCACAAAGGTCATGAATATAATGCAGGAGCCGATGAGGAACGCACCAAGCACCGGGTTGTAATCAAGAACCTGGATTGGAAGGAGATACCAATCACAGACCTGCCATCATGACCATAGCTGTAATTTAGAGAGCTTTCCTTTACTAACCTCGTCATAGTTGAAGATGCCCAGTTGCAAGCTGACCATGGTCAGAGCAGAATCCAGGAGAGTCCTATATGAGTACAGCTTCCAGCCATACATCAGATTAGACTGCAGACAATGATCACATGCTAGATTTAGTGTCAAAGCACAATGAATCATAACTCAGCTGTGAAAAGTGAAAGATTCAGTTAAATTGAAGAGACATTTATCACAAAAGCAAGCACATCGCAATTTATTAGGAATACAGATGCATTGCTGCAAGAGAATGCCAAATGGGAAAGTTGGAGAATGAAAAGTTGTCCAGGAAGACCCTTACAACAATAGAATAGGCCAGGAACATAATGGTGATGACCACAAGGAAGCCTGATATGTCAGTCCAGGCACGTTGCAGTGTGGCTGTGATCATGTGTAGCTTGGGGTTGARCCTCATCAGRTGCCACAGTTTGACTGTAGCCAGTAGCACCAGGAATGCGATCAGATACCCCAGCACTGCATCTGCTGTGGCTGTCTCATGGAAACTGGCAAACCTGGATAGAGAGAGGAGAAGTTGAACATCATATAGGAGCAACTGACCAACAATAGGGATAGCAGACTAGCGAAAGAATAGCAGAAACTCATGATAGCCCAACCCAGTGTGAACTCACTGGTCTTTATGGTTGTGGTAGTACTCCATGTCCCGGTTCCCTAACAGGCTCCTCTTAATGAAGACAGACAGTGCGCTCCAGCTCAGGAGGATGATGGCGAGCTCCAGCAGGTTCCACTTTGTTTTGAAGTAAGCCCACTTCTGCTGCTTCATCAGCTTTCCCTGTGAGGAGAGGAGAAGAGTTAGACTCAGGAGGAATTCCAGAACAATGGCACTAGACAATTGTGTCACAGATTTTATACGCTTTACACATAAGAAAGGTATTTAAATTAAGGCTTACCTGAACATACATGTAGTAGAAGATAAAGAGGAAATAGATGACCTCAGAGGCCATAACAAAGATGTGGAGTCCACCGGTGGACTGGTATAGTCGGACACTCTGCAGCTCACTGCGAAACTGGAACGCTCCTGAGAGAATAAGACAGGTGCTGACAATCTKRGKTTTGGATGCCTTTAAATACTTACTTTATGCTGTATTCATGGAGTGATATAACAACTGTCTCACCTACAGCTGTGGTCTCCAGCATGAGTGTGACAATGCAGAAGAGGTTGACATTGGCATTGTACACTGTGAACTCTACAAAGACTGCTCGGGTGAACAAATCAAGCCAGGTGTTGTCAAACAGATATTGAAGGGTACTGCAGGGACAGAATACATGGAATAATTAAAATACACCCTTCGATACACAAGGCCGGACTACAGCCTTTGGGGACCGGGGCACCAACCTCCATTATATAAATTTGCTATGGCATGATAATTGTGATCAATTTGAAGCATTGGTAATTATGAGCTTACCTGCTAGCGTTCTGTGAGTCAGGGCCCAGGTCCACCACAAACCCCCCTCCCCTGTAGAGAACCACACTGCCCCAGATGGGTTGGGCTCTGAGTAGGGCCTGGGTTTGGTACTGCCAGGGGCTGCGGAGGGTCTTTGAGGTGTTTTCACTCGCAGAGCGGTTCCAGCCTGGCCCATAGGAGCCCATGTCCTCCACCTCCCATGAGTATGGAGCATGACAGTCAGGTACAGCCTGGCGCATGGAGCGGGCGATGCGGCAGGAGTTCTTCTGCACCCTCACCTGGCGAAGACGGGCATTACCAACCAGTTTGGAGTTCCCATCTGTGATAAAACCTTTAACACACCATTTGCTTTTGTTGACACAGGATTCAATCTATACCTTTATATAGGACATTTTGGAGTTTCATGTTTCTCAAAGAAATAAACATCCTCTTTAGAGAATCCTACCTGGGTACTCTCCAAAGAGGTTGCTGAGGAGAGAGGTATTTGCCCAGGTGAACACATTTCCGTGGCTCATGCTGTCTGAGATCCCTTGGCTGAAGCTCTGCYGAATGTGCTGAATCAGGAAGTAAGCGTTAGGGTCCCGCTGACCATACGCCACCAGGAGCAGCATCCACATGAACCCCATGTAGGCTGCAACAGAATCATARGGCTTAAACATGCATGTTAACCAATAGGTGCAGTGAATGACAGTGCAGTGAATGAAAAAGTGGTTCCTCTTACTGAGAATCTCTTTGATGAGGGCGAAAACCTTCTGCTCCTTGATCATGTTGTTCCTCATCCTCTCGATGTCTGTGGGTGGCGGGGGCTGGTAGAAGCTGCATGTGCTATCCCTCCTGACAGCCCAGACTACACCAGGGTCATCTGTGGACCAGATTGTGTCATCTTACACTGCTTAATGTTGTAAAAGTCTAGCTAATGTACAAGTAAACAGAATTTCCCCAAAACTGTAAATAAGGAAAACAAAGAACCTGGGTTTCTGAGTGCCCCCTCAATTTTTGGATCCCCATATTCSTCCTGATCAACTTTCTTCAGAACGAGAGCAAAGAAGGCTGCTAAACCTAGCACCTGTGTTAGGAAATCCACAAAGTTATACCCAGATTACAGATACATGCTTCAGGGCATTTTACATTGAAATTAGAAAGTTCTAATCTGATGTTTCTCACTTTCAGCGGCTGAATGATTAGGAGGCTCTGAAAGAAAGAAACGACCATGGAGATGAGCCAGCTTATAGAGCGGTCCTTCCCATAGGTCAACCCATACATCATGGTGAAGTATCCTGATACTCCGCTGGTGGCTACCACCAGTATCCAGCCGATAAACACAAACCACCAGGGAAGCCCGTCTTGACAGCACTTTTTACTGCCCCTGTCCCCATCACTACTCTCAGCTTGGCCTGGGCTTTGATCCAGCTCGTCCCCTCCCAGGCTGGAAGACTCTATCAGTCCCTTCATGCCCTGGACCTGCTGCACTGCCCGGCAGTAGTTGTCTTGGTTGGGGAAGCGAGAAGGTCCCAGTAGGCTCAGCTCCTTCTCTACATGGCGTAGCTGCCTGTACAGATACTGGCTGTTGGTGCTCCTTTTCTGTCTCCCATCCCCAGTCTTCTCAGGGCTCCCACACAGGCTGGTCTCTGAAAGCAGAGGGGCATAGGAAATATATGGGTCAGACAGAGTTGAAAATTTTTAACCAATACTGATGATCATCATTGTAGGATCTGGAGGCTCGGGCTGTACCTTGCAGATTGGTTACCCCTAGTGAGAGAATGAGCGATCCCTCTTTCTTGGAGGCATCAGTGTAGAACTCTCCACCGGCTCGGTTCTGCTGCCGGATGATGTCCTCCACCAGAGAGAGCAGAGTGTTGATATCAGTCTGTGGTCCAGGCTTCATCTCTAACTCCAGGCGTGGAATGGGGCTCTTCATAGCCTTGGAGAGTGACTGAGCAATCTTCTTTATGTCCTGAGAGAATACAGTACATTAACAGCCTTGCTAATGTCGAGAGAATACAGAATAAAGACAGCCAGGATGAGATCAAACTTACAACTGTCTACTTACAAATCATGACTGACATACAGTATCTAAAATTCGTTTTTATGGTAGGGACTGTTGGCTTCAATTGGAATATTAATATATTGACATATTTTACCTTGATGACTGTGTCTGGTGTGAGTTCTCTGTCCCTCTGTGGGGAGGAGGGCTGTGAGTGAGTCACTCTGCCAGTCTTCCCCTGCTTGGACACCTCTGCCTTGTGCTTTCCAGGCWTCGTCTCTCGGGGGCGGGTGTTTCTGAAGATACTCACAATGAGGAGATTAATTGGAAACATTATGATTGAACTCTGAACTCCAATCATCASCTGCTGCCATGTGAACTCRATATGACCTACAGGAGTAGAAAGAGAAAGAAGAACRAGTTRTTGTTCTGAAAACCTACCATTTCCAAATGCCACCATTACTGTGCAGGCGTCCATACCCAGGTCCATGGTCTGCTCAGAGGGGTCGGTAGGGATGCCCCAGAACATGATACTGGTCAGCATGGTGCAGAGCAGCAGAGAGAAACAGCAGGAGACTCGCTGGACACATGTGAAGGTGCTCGTTGGAGGCCGGCTGATCACAGAAAACCAGATGTGGCCATCACGGAAATCTTTTGCCGTTTTCATGAAGAACAGATTACTGCAGAATATACGGTAGAGGAAGCATGTACCATAATGGACAATTATGTTTTTATTCATATTTTACCATTCCAAGGTGCATTCAAGTTTCTTCTCACCTGAATTTCTTCAAATCCATCTCCGTGGCTACAGGGAAAACTTTATCCAGAGTGCACTCACTCATATCTATGGCCAGCCATRAGTTACACAGGAAGTGCCACTTCTGTCCTGTCTCTACATCTTGCACCATAACTTTGTTTATGTACCTGCAAGAAAACTCTTATTGTCAACTAGACCTACATCTTCACTTCAAAGTTAAACTTTGGTCATGGGTTTTTCCCCTCCTCCCACTYTCCTACCAGGCTGGGTKCCCCCCTGAGTTGTCGTGCCACAGCCTGATGCTCTGCAGCTCCCCCAGAGAGAAGGGCGTGGTCAACAGGAACGTATCCACTGCACCCCTCTCAAACACAGGCTTGTCAGGGTCAGTGAGGTGGTGTGGCTCACTCTCTCCCTCCATGCCCAGCAGAGTCACAGTAACCTGCAGCAGCAACACAGGGTCAGGGTGACTGAGTGTGGTTTTATCAGAGAAMAGAATAKGATGTCCTGCAGCAGTGGRAACTGTYGGTACTGACCTGAGAGGAGGTGGAAGCACCACGCCGATGCCCAGTGCTGATATTCAGCATGTAACGGTATTCAGCCAAGGGGTCATTATCTTCCAACAATGTCACCTTCACCTACAAGAAGTAACACTTGAAGGTAAAACTCTGCATCAACAGCAAAGATGATTAAATGGTAGCAGTGGTTTTTCAAGTCAGACCTTGGCTGTGTCCTGGATGTCCTTCCTGCGTGCCCATATGACCACCAATACATAAGCAACAAAGATGGAACCAATAAAGCACACCACCACAGGATTTTGTGCGAAGGTGCCAAAGAGCTCAGCTGTACGTGACACGTCTACGAGGTTGGGCATGACGAAGAAAGAGTTCCCGAAGAAGGTCAAGTGCGTACATAAGCACTGGGTGGCCAATAGCGTGGTTAAAGGACCAACCTAAGGAGATCACAGTTGGTTTATGTATTTCATTATGGCCTGGTCTAGGATTGCAGGGATGCTGCAATGTGCCTTTGTTTTATCATAAGGTGTTGTGTCGTGTAGTACTTGTTGAACTCACCCTGCAGCCATCTTCACTCCAGGTGGATAAGGTTTCATTCCAATATTTGCACTGAGCAGCAATGGAGGTGACAGTCACAGTGGCATTGACGGATTTAACCCCTGCTTCCACAATGGGCCTCACAACAAGGTAATGCACCCCAACTTTTCCTGTCAAATCATTGGGACCCAGGACCCAGGTGTATTTCTCCTCTGTACCCAAAACACACACACACAGTTTCTAAACATGAAATGTTATCCGTTCATCATGCTTCACAATTGTTATGTCTACGTGACTCATATGTACGTTCAGGAGGTACATTACCTGGCGTGTTGCTCTGGTGAGGCATCTGAGTCTTGGCTATGTATTGTTTATCGTTTGGGTAGTCTTTATACCCAAGGAACAGTTGAAAGGTTATGTCCTTCGATGGCTTTATCTTCAGCACCAGTGTTACATCAGGTGAAGGGACGTCGACCATCAATGTGCTATAGTTTCCCAAGTACAGTATTGTGCTGTTTGCTTGCCCTCCTTCAGGCCTTGGCAAGAAGATCTGAGCATCAAAGAAGAGATTATGTTTTTCAAAGAAGAGATAATGGGTATATCATTTATTATATACAACAGGATGTCATTCGACACTGATATCTGATCCAGGATCTGCAATCTTATATATTTAATTTAATATGGTATTATTAAGGCAACAGTAGAGTTGTTACACTCTCAAATGACATAGAATATGAAGGGGTTTGCAGCACTCTGACCTCAATCTCCTCAGATAGGTTCTCTATGGGGATGACAGAACCATCTCCTCTGGTCAGGGAGACAGACCCCACAGTGCCGGTAATGTTGTTCTCCTCGCTCCATGAAAATGGGTTCTTCTTCAAACTCAGCATCTGTAACAAGTGGGAAATAGTGAATCAAGAGAGAGGGTTTAAAAACCATAACTAATTATTCATCAACAAAATTAACAGGTACAAAAATACATATCTCTCTTCACAATGAAAATCCCTCTCATGCATATTGACTCATGATAATACATAAATACAGTATATAGTCCCACATGCACACTTACTCGCACATCCACTGGTTCATCTGGAGAAAGGACATCAGCACCCAGGGGAGGGAAGGAAAAGCTTGCAGAGGAGCTTATTGGGTTGCTTATAGACTGCATCTGAATAGTTTCTGTTGACACTCTGAGAGGGCATGATATGCTGTCACTCAATATTGAGGCTATAAAACAGTTGCAATATCTTGCAGACATTGTATTGTAACAGCAATTAAAATATGTCTGATGTGTTACAATTGTTGCTTTTTAAAACTACAGTTCCTTTTCTTATGTCCTCTGCCCACATTCTTCTTACCTGTTCACAAACACAGTGATCTGAGAGCTGTTGACAATCACAGGAGCTTCATCAACCTTCTTCCAATTCAACAGTGCACTCTGCACATTGTCCATGCCCTTGAGAAGTAAATCAGAGACTTCTCTCTGTGAAAGACAAACTGTTCAGTAAGGCTGCTTCATTACTGTCATTAGACTAAGTGAAGGTAAATATGTGCTCACGTTTGAGGAAACATCCAGGATATTGCTGGCTGCCTCTACAATTGGTGTAGCTGCCTGCACCATCTCCTCTTCTCCACCATGCTCACTGGTGTTCATGGAGAGGAGGGAAGAGCTGAGGTTTGCCACCAGGAAGCTAGCTTCAAGCTGGAAAAAATAGACCATCTGAAATGAAGTCTTTATGCTGGGCACATTTTGACCAATAGGCCTATGTGTTTGTGTGAATTACTCCATGCTACCCTGCTTCCATGKGGGGCTAGGTCTATCCAAGTGTACCTGAGCATTGGGACTAAGCTCATCACCCCTCTTGGTGAGTCCTGCCACAGCTCTGGCCGTCAGCTGCACTTTCTGAGGAGTGCTGCTGGAGCTGTTCTCCAGTGCTTCAGTTATATTCATCAGCATCTGTTCTCGCAGCTTAAGGAGACACACCAACATTGAAGAATGATGTTTAAAGCCCTTAACCTGGACCTTTTACATGTATGCCAATTGCACAATCTCCATCTGGATTAATCAATCAGGATACCTCACAAACATCTGTCTTGTAAACTCAATGAAAACATACCACTATCTTTGTGAAAACACACACTCCTTATACCTTCATCCTGTTATTCTTTTCCTCACTGGAGCCTTTATTCAGTATGTCCGACACAGACTTGAACATCTGTCCAAGGGTCTCTCCAGAGAGCATCCCCTGCTGCCCTAGATTAGCCACTGTGTCCGCCACTGCAGATTGGAGCTCCTGCACWGGAGTACCGGACTTGGCTGGCCGCACCTTGGGGGATAACAACTAAATGAGTGCTCCAATTACTAAATGGATGTGAACTATGGAGACGAAAGGCAAGACAGAGCCCATACATTCAATTATATAATTGATAATAACAAACCTCAGTGGTGATTGTGGTACTTCCACGTGTCTTTGTGTTCAATTCTGTAACAGTCACCTCTACCGACAGCATGTAGTTGCTGCTTTTCTCCCCAACAGGTAGGAAGATTAACATTACTTTATTTACAGAACTGCAGCGCAGATGTTTACCTGAAAGATAAAGAAGAAAAACGATCTGATTACATAGATCATTTTGTAAACTAAATCAATATGTCATTTTATCTTAATCTGTCTCTGGTGCTAAACTTCTGTGATGGGAGAAGGTCTCCTAAAATATACAACACTGGCAAAGAGGAATACTCACCTTGGTCAGTTTTAAAACAATATTTGCAGCCGTTTGTGCAAGATGTAGGTGTTGTACAGGTGATATTGAAAGAATCCAGAACGGTGCCATTTGGAGGGAAAATACTACATGAAGGGGGACTTAAGGTGATAGCTGGAGCAGCGGTTACAGGTAGCGTAGTATCAGCAGGTGCAGGAGTCGTAACACCTGGTATCTGAATGGTGTACCTGGCATATTCAAAAGTTTCCTTATCTAAAGAACGGTGATATAAAGGGATATTGATATCTTATTTCCACTTGTGAATATGTTACATTAGGTCCATACTTTCTGAGGATGAATCAATCCAAACTATGCTCCTATAAATATCTCAAACAAAAATGGGGATGTCTAATTGATCAGTTGGAAAATGTCAAAATATTACATTTTTTTGCACTTAATTTTTTCTGTCAGTACGCTAAAGAACACTTTGATGCAAGTTCAAYATATCTGAAGGACATCCTGTTATCAACTGTGTTAACCAAACATTTTGCCTGTACTTATAGTGTTTTTGGAATTGAATACAAGGAATAGATACTCACCATAAACTATCACATGGAGATTCTGAAACCTATCTGAAGCTTCTTTCAGGTAGTTTTTGCTCACTTTGTACTCTTTCTGACCATCTAGATCTTTTCTTTCTGTAAGTGGCTTTTTCCCTGCGTTGTTGTAACAGTTTTGCAGGGCACCCTAGAAGACCACAGAATTCAAAATGTTGTCCTCATGTACGCTGAACTCTGGCTATTGTATAGTCAATCACATGCAGTCCACAAATAATGTGTTTATGCATCAATTTGTTATATTTATCTAGAATATGTCAACTTAAAATTAGACAGCATGGGTTAGTCAATAAATTGATTCATGCACTCCAACAAAACTCATTCACACATGAAAACAAGCATTTCGCTACATCCACAATAACATCTTCTAAACACGTGTATGTGACAAATAAAATTTGATTTGAACCCAATAAAACATATGATTGCATTCAGCATGCAACAATAAAGGAATCTCAGACTTACTGTTGAAGGTTTTGGGTCCTCAATATGCCAAATCACCTTTGGGCAACTGGAGTTMCAGTCCAATTTGAATTTGACGTCTTTTTTTACATCCACTATATTACAATTATCCTGGCAACTGAAAGAATATAGGTACTGTTTTTTAGCATAAAATAGATCATCTTAATAACATTTAATTCACATTTTGTAACATAGTAACTTGATTATTGCTTCGTAAATACATAGCAATGGASTTCAGCAGTTATTGTTATCATACAAATGGTAATAGTAACAGTGTTGTACCAGAAACAGTTTACCTTTGTAATAACAAAGCAATACATACATTATTATGTAATTATTGGGCATTTAATGCAACATTAGTATTAGTGTAATTACAGCATGCTCCATAGGCATGAGAGCAACTCATGTTAAATGTGACCAATTTACTTCTGAATTTTAATTAAATCAGTCAATTAACATGCTAATGTCATAACCCTGTTGTACACTTAAGGATTACAAATCTGTCAATAGTTTTAGCTAAATAATTTCTAACCCAATTCATTCCAGATATTTAGCAACATTCTGTATGGCCTCTTAGGCCAGTCCAAAAGCATTATGATGTCCAACATACACATAACTGCCAAAATAAAGGAAACGCTTGAGTAAATGAAGGATACAAAGTATATTGAAAGCCGGTCCTTCCCCACAGGTGTTGTTCCTGAGTTAATTATGCAATTATTATTATTCCCTCATACTAAGGGGCATGTATAAAAATGTCCAGTTATTATTATTATTTTGGCTACCATGGCTGGATGAAGAGATGTCAGTGAGGGCTCTCAAAGGAGCATAGGGGGTTTAAGGTGTGTGTGTGTGTGTGTGTGTGTGTGTGTGTGTGTGTGTGTGTGGTGTGGTTGTGTGTGTGTGTGTGTGTGTGTGTGTGTGCTTGTCTCAGTCACCAGATCGCAACACAATTGCAGACTTATTGGAGATTCTGGAGTGGTGCATGAGACAGCGTTTTCCACCAGCATCAACAAAACACWAAATTAAGGAATTTCTAGAGGAAGCTTAGTGTCACCTCCCTCCAATAGAGATCCAGGCACTTGTAGAATCTATGCAAGGTGCACTGAAACTGTTCTGGTTGGTGTTTCCTTTATTTTGGCAGTTACCTGTACTTCTCTGAGGATGAGTATGACGATGATACTAGAATTATTAATAGGCTTCTAGGATATTTAAATAGCAATTTTTATAATATTGTCATTGCCTGTTTTTATAATGATACTGATGGGAGTTATCATGTCATGAAATAAAATAGCATGACTTTGTTTAATTATATTAACTTCACTATTTTAAGCCTATACCCATATTACCCAATTCTAAAGTTGGCGAATTTTGTTGGAGTAACCGTGATGCATCTGGATGTTGAAATCAAGTCAACCCATTTCCCATTGTCACTCCATTTCTTCACAGAAAAAGTGTATTCAAAAAACTCAAATGGGTTTGGAAGACAGTCTTTTTCAATCAAATGAGTCTTGTCTGTTGTTTTATCATTGCATTTCCCTTTACAGTCTTCTTCTATTGGAATTAGAAAGGGAAAATGGTTAGAAAACATCACCATAACGCCATGCTGTAAAAAGATGACAGACAACACTGAGTAAACAGAGRAAAAAAACGATTGAGGTTGTTTTATAGCTTCCATTTTCTGTAACAAAGTTAGTCATTGTTTTTCATTTTATACTGTAATAGGGTAAGGTGAGAGGGTTCTCTTCAACAGYCCAGTGGCTTAAAGGCCTTAACTGGTACCTACTGCATTCCCATTCAAATTTGCTCTGCTTTCCATTAGATAGTCCTCCTAAGCCAGTTACTTCAAGTTTGACGCGTTCAGTGTCTTGACTGGCAGTTTCTGGAATGGCAGTGATTCTCAAGTTATTAGCTCGGCGAACTCTCATATGTTTTTCTGTCTGGGGATGAAAACAAATATGTGAAGAAAAACTGCAGGAAAAKAATKACCTTCACATTAGTGAAAAAGGTGCTGCCTGTTTAAGGTTAAAGTGGAATATATASATTTTTTGTAATTCTTAGCTATTTCACATACTGTGTTTGCATAGCCATTCTGCCTGAGGTCTGAACTGTTGTGACAAACAACTGTTGTGTTCCCCACATCCACATCCATGTGTGAGAAGACATTCCAGGCCCTGACTTTCACTTGCAAAAATCCTGTAACAAAACAGTTGATATGAATAATATAAACAAGAGTATTATAATAATATATATTTTTTAAGTATCTTCATCAGTCACTGTTTTAATCTCTGAGTAAGGTTTGTTGGATGACAGTTTGAGTAGATAGGTTAGGTACCTTGGATAGTGGTTGAGATATTGTAAACCTGCATGCTGCTGTTTTGCATGTCTCTGGTCTCAGAGATGCTGTCGTTGGCTCCAGACACCTGGAAGAGAAGCTGCACCGGGGCTCCCCGGTCCAGGGAGACACTAACGTAGAGGTCTGAGTCTGGACACCCCCCCTCAGCCATCACGGATCCCAGCAGGCCCTCCACAGGCTCCAGCAGACACACYTGCAGCTCAGTGGACACGCCCAAGACCGAGACCCCGTTTGAGGCATGCAGGGTCAGCTGGTGGCAGCCAGAGCCCAGCTGTTGCTCCACCTCTGGTCCCACTGTGATGTTGTGGGGGACGATTCCTCTGACTGCTGATGAATTGGCCACCAACATCTCACCACTGTGGATTTTGTAGGTCACATTCGTACCTGTAGATAGCAAAGTTGTCTCATTCTACCAAGATTTGTACTCGGAAATGTAAGACCAGATACTTTTATTTCGGCTCATGTTGGTTTTACTTACCAGTTTCTACTTCTACCTGGATTTGAAGGGGACTTCCGTACAGGGCCTTGCAGTTTGCACCATCTGTTGATTGGTTCAAGCTATAGCACTTAATGATGCCAAACTCCCCGATGGGCTTCTGAAGGATGATGTTTTTCTGGACTGTGGACCAGAGACACAGCTGGGTGATGAATATGACTGTGTGTGCTAGGTGCTAGTCTCCGCTCAAGCTTGCCAATGTGTCCAAATACAAGAACWGAAATGTACCAAACTAGAACAACGTTAATGGCCTACTTGGGTATTTTTGGTTAGTTTAATTTGAAATGCATCACATTGCATTCTGCATTTGAATTKAATATATTCTCATGTGTGTTGCTGTATTATTAGAATGTGCCTGAGGGACAACTAAAGTTCATTGGCTGATGATGCTGTGCCATTTTTCACATTGTTGTCAACTAAAGATTAGTTGTTGTGTAATCCAACTGATAAGAGGGAGAGAGATTAGAATCAAGCAGAGAAGCACGTAGTACAGGTACTGTCTGAAAGCCGTACAGCAACCACTGCTTCCTATATACTGAGGGAGAGGAAAATCACTTTACATAGTACATACTGTAACAGAGCTGTGTAGATAATAAGGGGCATAGACTGTAGGCCTGTTTTTGTCACTACAGAAAGCGCTACTAATAATGTAAGTTATATGAAATTATCATTATCATCATTAGGCTGTCTTCCTTTTTAGAATTGAGTTGTACAAAAGCCATTACATTTATGGGAGGGGTATCAGTACACATGGTTTAGATAGAGGATTATTATTACAATGCCTACTCTAAATGTCTGCCATTCATGCATGAAACACAAGCTCAGGAGGACAAACAGCGCAATACTTTAAAAGCAAAGGTCAATATTTACTACCTTGTATTTCTATTTATTTGTATTGTTTTTACAACCAAAGCATGTCATTTCAATTGAAAGGCTAAATTCAGTGGCTTTGCTTTTATTCGGCTACTGTGGTTTCCTGTGCGATAAAGACATATTTTATGTTGATTATACAATAGCTCCTTCCTCAAGTGGACTTTTGTTTTCGTGCATTTCCCTCCTTTGCTGCAGCTGTGTTTGTTTTACAATATTAACAGTTCTATCCAGCTGCACTCCTCGCTCTCTGCCTCACAAACACACACACGCATCAAATACAAACCAAATTGGCAGATGAAGTGCAGCTCCTGGCTACAGTTGCTTGTTGCCTCCCACTGAAACCCTGAGCTCCTCAGCATGTGACCACAGCCAGCCCCTGGATCAGGGTCGTTCACCCAGTTAGAGTAGCTGACATCAGAGCCATCAAGCCAGGAGAGAGGACCTGAGGATGTACAGCACAAACACCAATGAAAGTATTATATTCTATATACACCGAGGGTACAAAACATTAGGAACACCTGCTCTTCAAAGTAGAGGAAATAAAGTATTATTTTCCCACAATATTAGATGTCAGGTCAAACAGATGGGACTTGCTTACTGTGTACTATCTAGTTAATTTGATAAATACTATGATAGCTTGTGTTCTCATGAGGGATGTCAGAGGCATGAATAAAATATGTAAAGAAGCAGGAAGGAAAGGAAAKAACTCTATTAGGTGATAAAGTTTGGTCCTTTGTGTGGGGAATTAAAAAGACTGCTTTAAATCAAAGGACTGGACAGCATAACCTATTGAATGACAGGTGTACCTCATTAGCTGCTAAAAGGATATATCTAAATGTGGCATTGTCTCCTAGCAATGGTGTGAGATTAATAGATTATAAATCTCCCAGCAAGAGGCCAGCTGATGTGGGAGTGAACAAGCCCAGCATCTTAGTCTTATGTTGGGAGACAGCAGTGGAAATGTAACGGTTTTCTGTACAATATCTGCTCAACTGAATACAATGCACTCTACTCACACCCTTTGGAGATCCTTTGCATGATCAAAGGATCTAATGCATTAGTGTCATCAAATAATGCCCACTTTAGTTGCCTGGGCTGCTCTCTTACCTTCAGCAATAGCAGAGTCCAGTGTTATGTTCGGGGAGGCAGGTGCTAAACCCAGCCACCAGTCCTGCTCTGGCTGCAGGTGCTTCTGTAGGAACTGCTGTGTATCAATATTTAGAATAAAGGCCAGGTGTCCACCACCCCGCTCACACCAGCCCTGTGCACTGAGGAAGGAACGCGGTAGAGCCACAAACTCATAACAGGAGCCGTCAAAATCCTCTTGGTACTCTGGGCAGGATAGAGGTGCCATCTCATCCTCAGCACAAGACAGGCTTAAGAGGAGAGCCATCAAAAGCAACAAAGAGAGATTAGTGCTGTCCATCTTCACCCCTTCACCTGTGCACTATTACAGGCAGCCTGGTGACATGCTGTCTTTAAAGGGGCCTGACATTACAGAATGACCTGTTATGGCTGACTGCACTTTCTTTGTGAACTTCTAATGGACATAATCCTTGTGTACAAACCAACAGACCACAGGGATATAGTGAATGGTGTGCAATAAGGTCATCAGGGAGGACCCTGTGTCAACAGTAATAATGGGTGCCTCTGAAGGCTTCCATTGATGTAACACACTGCAGCTTGCAGGTRTAGATCAACTTTATACAGGTTTGGCAGCAACAAACCAATGACCCAGATAAAGACCATCAGAGGTATAAAAGTCCAAAAATACAGAGACTCTTTATATTTATACCACATATTAAACTTTACAGGGCCAAGAATTTTGTTGATTAACATTGGTACTGCTGTGAACTGTAAGATGACTTTTCAATCAACCACTGACCCAGACAGTGGCCTTGTCTCCTGACAGTCATGTCCAACTCTTCTGGACTTTTGACATCCTCAGTTGTAAAGGAAAATGCATGTGTTCGTGTGGTGAACTCGACAAGTCTTCTGTCTGTTTTGACTAATAAGAACATGTCTCTTTTTAGGAGCTGCGTGTGAGTCAGTATCATGTAATTTGGTGTTTATTCCGTTTTAGCTCCCTTGTTTCTATTGTGTATGAAAATGTAATCTAATGAAAGAATGTTGGCGTATATGGGACTCTAGACCAGCGCTTCCCAAACTCGGTCCTGGGGCCCCCCTGGGTGTACGTTTTGGATTTTTCCCAGCAATACTCAGCTGATTCAAATAATCAAAGCTTGATGATGAGTTGGTTGTCAAACAAAGTTTAAAATGTGTCAGGGTTTCCTTTTAAAATAAATGTATACAGGTAATTCTGATATGTACCCCATAGGTCAAAGGTTAAACTTCTGTTGACCTGAACATTCCATAAATGTGTCTGATGGATAGCTGTGGATCTTTCCAATGATATATAATTAAAGCTTACATGTGAGCAATAACTTGTATACTAGCATTATCTGTCATAGGGTAAAACCCCTATGGGAAAATTGTACGGGATTGAGGAATGAAAGAAAGAGTTATTACTGGAGAAAGCTCCAACTGCTGCACTGCTATCACACATTTTCTAAAATCACTTGGACACATTGTCACCTCCAGTGAGCCTGACAGACCAAATTTGGGGGTCTGGCTCATGGACTAGCTACCGTCGTAGAGTCCTGATGGAGACTGGGAGTCTGGCCTCTCATTAAAATAGCCTCTGGCTAAATTGGCCCCTCAGTAAAACTAGGCCACTCCTATGTAATTTCCTTATATTTTCATGTCTACTCCTCGGCTCAGAAGGATGCAATTACCAGTGCAAGAAAATTAATTGATTGATTTATTGATACACTGATTGCAAATAATTTACAGTGACACTGAATCTCTATTGGAGGGAGGTGACACCAATCTTCCTCTAGAAATTCCATAATTTAGTGTTTTGTTGATGCTGGTGGAAAACGCTGTCTCAGGCGCCACTCCAGAATCTCCAATAAGTCTGCAATTGGGTTGCAATCTGGTGACTGAGACAAACACACACGTTAAACCCCCTTTGAGACCCCTCTTTCAAAGTCACTGACATCTCTTCATCCAGCCATGGTAGCCAAAATAATGGGCAGTGAAGTCTAACCATCTACTGACACTTTCATGGATTTTAACATATGTATGCTGGTCTACTCCTTTAAAACTTCTCTTTATCCATTCATGGTTAATTAATGTTTTATATTTTAATTATTTATTTATTGTATTTTTTACCCCCTTTTCTCCCCAATTTCGTGGTATCCAATTGTTAGTAATTACTATCTTGTCTCATCGCTRCAACTCCCGTACGGGCTCGGGAGAGACGAAGGTCGAAAGCCATGCGTCCTCCGAAACACAACCCAACCAAGCCGCACTGCTTCTTAACACAGCACGCCTCCAACCCGGAAGCCAGCCGCACCAATGTGTCGGAGGAAATACCGTGCACCTGGCYCCCTTGGTTAGCGCGCACTGCGCCCKGCCCGCCACAGGAGTCGCTGGTGCGCGATGAGACAAGGATATCCCTACCGACCAAACCCTCCCTAACCCGGACGACGCTAGGCCAATTGTGCATCGCCCCACGGACCTCCCAGTCGCGGCCGGCTGCGACAGAGCCTGGGCGCGAACCCAGAGTCTCTGGTGGCGCAGCTGGCGCTGCGATGCAGTGCACTAGACCACTGTGCCACCCGGGAGTCCAATTATTGGTTTTTAATACCGTCCCAGGCCACTATCCAGGCCATGGCAGCCAGAGACAAAATCTCTGTTGGGGAGGCGGAGAGGAAGTTTGAGAGGGGACCAATTTATTATGAAAGGTAAAAAAGTCTTAATGAGGCAATCTGGGATTGGCACATACAGTACATTCGGAAAGTACTCAGACTTTTTCTACATTTTGTTACGTTACAGCCTTATTCTAAAATGGATTCAATTAAACACTTTCCTCATCAATCTATACACAATACCCCATAATGACAAAGCAAAAACAGATTTTTAGACATTTTGCAAATGTATATATAATTTTAAAAATAAATTCTATGAGGCTTGAAAATGAGCTCAGGTGCATCCTGTTACCACTGATCATCCTTGAGATGTTTCTACAACTTCAAATAAAATTTTATTGGTCACATACACATGGTTAGCAGATGTTAATGCAAGTGTAGCGAAATGCTTGTGCTTCTAGTTCCGACCGTGCAGTAATATCTAACAAGTAATCTAACAATTTCACAACAACTACCTTATATACACACACAAGTGTAAAGGAATGAATAAGAATATGTACATATAAATATATGGATGAGCGATTGCCGTGCGGCATT
This sequence comes from Salvelinus sp. IW2-2015, assembly GCF_002910315.2. Lineage (NCBI taxonomy): Eukaryota > Metazoa > Chordata > Actinopteri > Salmoniformes > Salmonidae > Salvelinus > Salvelinus sp. IW2-2015. The sequence continues at coordinate 191,597 of NW_019942586.1, read as the reverse complement.
GATTGGTTGGAGTCCAAGTTGAACTTGATTGGAGTCCACCTGTGGTAAATTTAATTGATTGGACATGATTTGGAAAGGCACACATCTATCTATACAAGGTCCCACAGTTGACAGTGCACGTCAGAGCAAAAACCAAGCAATGAGGTCAAAGGAGCTCCGAGACAGGATTGTGTCGAGGCACAGATCTGGGGAAGGGTAACAAAAAATGTCTGCAGCATTGAATGTCCCCAAGAACACAGTGGTCTCCATGATTCTGAAATGGAATAAATTTGGAGCTGGCTGCCCGGCCAAACTGAGCAATCAGGGGAGAAGGGCCTTGGACTTGGCAGTGACCAAGAACCCGATGGTCACTCTGACAGAGCTCCAGAGTTCCTCTGTGGAGTTGGGAGAATCTTCCAGAAGGACAACATTCTCTGCAGCACTTCACCAATCAGGCATGTATGGTAGAGAGGCCAGACAGAAGCCACTCCTCGGTAAGAGGCACATGACAGCCCGCTTGGAGTTTGCCAAAAGGCACGTTAGGACTCTCAGACCATGTGAAACAAGCATCTGTGGTCTGATGAAACCAATATTGAACTATTTGATCTGAATGCCAAGTGTCACATCTGGAGGAAACCTGACAACATCCCTACGGTGAAGCATGGTGGTGGCAGTATCATTCTGTGGGGCTGTTTTTCAGTGGCAGGGACATGGAGACTAGTCAGGATTGAGTGAAAGATGAATGGAGCAAAGTACAGAGAGATCCTTGATGAAAATCGGCTCCAGAGAGCTCATGACCTCAGACTGTGGCGAAGGTTCACCTTCTAACAGGACAACAACCCTAAGCACACAGCCAAGAGAACGCAGGAGTGACTTCGGGACAAGTCTCTGAATGTCCTTGTGTGGCCCAGCCAGAGCCCTGAGTTAAACCTGATCAAACATCTCTGGAGAGACCTGAAAATAGCTCTGTAGCGACGCTCCCCATCCAACCTGACAGAGCTTGAGAGGATCTGGAGAGAAGAATGGGAGAAACTCCCCAAATACAGATGTGCCAAGCTTGTAGCGTCATACCAAGAAGACTCGAGGCTGTAATTGTTGCCAAAGGTGCTTCAACAAAGTACTAAGTAAAGGGTTTGAATACTTATGTAAATGTGGTATCTGTTATTATTTTTATAAATTAGCAAACATTGAGGGGGGGAAAACAATTTAATCAATTTTAGAATAAGACTGTAACGTAACAAAATGTGGAAAAAGTCAAGGGGTCTTAATACTCTCCAAATGCACTGTACATATTTTTACTTGTAAAATAATGACACTGTATATAGCCATTGATTCTTGAATAATGTAATTTGTAATGCCTGTTGAGCTTATTCAACTGTCTAAATATAGCCGTGTTTTACTCCATTTTTTGTAAACAATGTAATTGTAAATAAACACTGTATAGCTCCAAAACATGGTTAAAACTTACATTTTTATCTCATGGATGAGCAGTCCTTGCATCCATAGCTCTGTCTATGAATTTGAGAGTGGTTACATTTCTCCAGCCCATCCCTCAGCTGTTTACCAGGTGTTTGCTTTTTAGTTTTCATTAATAAACTTACTATAGGGCAGCCCATTACATGTATAAACTCTATAAACTCCCATTAGCATGAAGACTGCCCAAAAGCATATTTTATTTCTAATCTATCCATTTCTTTATTTTATTTTCCATCGCCTTTTAGTAAAGTTCAAGATGTCAATTTGATAAGAGATGAAGAAGAAGGAGTAAAGGAGAAGAAGTGGAGTTTCAATTCAATGTTGTAATAAATGCATTAAAAGAGTCTGACCTCTCTGTTTCTTCGTGATGTTAAATAATCACCATTATGTTAGTTTGGTTATACATAAACCGACCAGTAGATGGCGATAGTATTGTTTTAGTGAGTTATCACTTTTTGTGATCGCTTTACATAAACCAGCCAATAGACGGTAGCCTACGTGGTCATACGTGATACAGTTATGCAATACATTTGGAATTTTACCCCTAGACTATAGTCCATACATCAAAGATATAGACGGACCCGTCCATAGTCTAGCTTGATATAACCTATTGTAGTTAAGGGACCACTGTACCACATAACAGCCTATAGATTGAAACATAGTTGATGCCATGTTTCAATCCATCATCGGCAAGAACGGGACTGAATCACCCGAACCTGTCAAAGCAGAAGTAACAGGTAGGCCGTTGGCATATCCCTTTATGTACTAGCTAACCGATCTTTCAAGGTAACAGTTGTCAGTAAGTTAGTTTCCTATTTGCTAGTGACTTGCATAAAAAAATATTATTTCCTTCTGAGCAACTTTACTTTTTTAACGTTGGCACGTTCTGATGAATCTCTTGTGCAGTGTTTCCAGCGATTTTCCAGTGAGATCCGCTATTGGCTCCGCTAGAAAACGGTAGATTACGTTTTACCGTTGCCGTGACGACGTCACAGGACCAATTTGTCTTGCTGCGGTCCCCGAAGTAGCGTTTTCGCCCGCTCTCTCGCCGCACCTCCATCCCTTTGTGCTTCTCTGCCTGTGTGTTCGCAGTTGCTGTGACTACACGGAACCCAAACCGGCTGCGCGCGTGCGTTATCGTGCATAAATGTATTTTGTCCCCCTACACCAAACGCGATCACGACACGCAGGTTAAAATATCAAAACAAACTCTGAACCAATGACATTAATTTGGGGACAGGTCGAAAAGCATTAAACATGTATGGCAATTTAGCTAGTTAGCTTGCACTTGCTAACTAATTTGTCCTTTTTAGCTAGCTTGCTGTTGCTAGCTAATTTGTCCTGGGATGTAAACATTGAGTTGTTATTTTACCTGAAATTTTACCTGGGCCTCCCCTTCCTCTTCTGAGGAGCCTCCACTGACACAAACACCTATATACAGTATATGAGGTATAATTAACCTCTATTGTAAACTTTAAAAAAATATCAAATTTGCCATTCAAAAAAAGATWTAGGCTGAAGGTCAAACTTTATCAGGGATCAGCTCCATTTCTACATTGTTTGGTTTATCACATGGAAATATGATAAAAATGAAAGCATTTATTATGTGTCTTGTATCTTCTGTGCTTGCAGGATGTGTCCCTGAGTGGCTACAAGGGACATTGCTGCGCAATGGGCCTGGTCTCTTTAAAGTGGGAGACACTGAATACAACCACTGGTTTGATGGCATGGCCTTAATTCATAGTTTCACCTTCAAAGATGGTGAGACAGGAACAACACATTGTACATTTCCACAAATGGTAAACACTTTCCCAACTGGCTGAATCGGGCTGAGAATCTTTGTGTTTTACAGGTGAGGTGTACTACAGGAGTAAATTCCTGAGGAGTGATACCTTCAAGAAAAACACTCAGGCAAACAAGATTGTTGTGTCAGAATTTGGGACCATGATCTATCCCGATCCCTGCAAAAACATCTTTTCAAAGTAAATCGATTTTTAACATGATTTATAGTTTATTTGTTCCTGATTTTACATGTCCCTTTCATGGATGTTCACACAAAAAAATCTCGACAAACATATCCAAAAACACATAATATCACATAGTATCTTGTCCTTTTTTCAGAGCCTTCTCCTACCTTCTCGCTGCCATCCCAGACTTCACAGATAACAACCTGATAAACATCATTAGATATGGTGAGGACTACTATGCCTCATCAGAAGTCAACTACATGAATCAAATTGACCCAATGACCCTAGACGTAATTGGAAAGGTAAATTCAAATCTGTTGAAATGATCACTGTTGTCCATGTAATCTATTATCACTGGCTTTAATATATTCTCCCTTTGCCTGTCCTGTAAACTCAACCTCAGATGAACTACAGGAATCACATTTCTTTGAACATGGCGACTTCACACCCTCACTACGACGATGAGGGAAACACCTATAACATGGGAACTGCCCTCATGAGGTTTGGCATGCCCAACTATGTCATCTTCAAGGTTCCAGTAAATGCATCAGGTATCGGAACATTTTAATTTTGGGGTTTCCTGGCCATATACATGTTAGGGGAAAAACCTCCATGAATGATTACACATTTAAGTGTTCACAGGACAATGTTCTTTCCCTCTCCAGATAAGGAGCATAAGAAGCCTGCCCTGCGGAAGGTGAAGCAGGTCTGCAATATACCGTGTCGCTCTACCCTCTTTCCCAGCTACTTCCACAGCTTCGGCATGACAGAGAATTACATAATCTTTGTCGAGCAGCCATTCAAACTGGACATCCTCAGACTGGCCACAGCTATATTTAGAAGCGTCAACTGGGCCAGCTGCCTCAAATATGACAAAGAGGACATTGTAAGCTACTCTTGTCTAATCACAGCCTCATGGAAGTTAATTTATCTTCAACTCACTTTGGCAACAATCAAACTTCTTACATTCTCTCTGGTGATCCCCTTGGCCATTCTTTAGACGCTGATCCACCTGGTCGACAAGAAGACTGGGAAGGCTGTGTCCACCAAGTTCTACACAGATGCCCTGGTGGTTTTCCACCACATCAACGCCTACGAGGACGACGACCATGTAGTGTTTGACATGATCACCTACAAAGACAGCAATCTGTATGAAATGTTCTACTTAGCGAACCTGAGAAAGGAAACCCATGAATTCATTGAGAGCCACAAGGACAACTTCTCCCCACCAATCTGCCAGAGATTTGTGTTGCCTCTCACTGTTGACAAGGTATATATAGATAGATAAGACCCCAACTCTATCCTGTAAATACATTAATATTTAGCTCCTCATGAACAGTTAAAACATTGAGCACCTTAAAGGGGGAGCTATAGAGCATAATAGGCATTAAAGCATGAGAGGTCGTGATATATTGTGAATATATCACATCTAGAACTGATCAGGGGCTGTGATATTTTGCTTAATTAGACATTTTCATGATGAACTAGCTATGGATTCATTATGTTTTCAAGGCGATCTAAGCTTCATGCGAAGCCGCTTCAAATTAAATGTTACCATTACATGTTTATACAACAAATTTGTTACATGTATGTTATAGGATACTCCAAAAGGAACAAATCTTGTGAGGCTCAAAGACACAACAGCCAAAGCAGTGATGCAGAGAGATGGCTCGCTGTATTGCCTGCCTGACACAATATTTGAAGGTGAGACTTTGATGTCAACTGAACATCACAGTGATCGGTATTAATTATATACCACTGCATCAAGAGGTCAAATGCTACATTAGTAAAACAGTTGTTAGTTTTAATGAAATATTGAGGGTTATAAGTTGCATCATTTTTTATGGAACATACCCACAAAGAATGTAATTTTCTAAATACATTTTACAATACAATTTTATTTATCTCCATTTGTACACACAGGTTTGGAGTTGCCAGGGATGAACTACAAATTCAATGGCAAGAAGTACCGTTATTTCTATGGCTCAAGAGTGGAGTGGACTCCACACCCAAATAAGGTAATCTCTTACCAATGTATTCTCCTTAACATAGAGATGTTGTTTCTCATTTCTCACTGAAAACATGCTGCTGTTTGTGTTAATAATACTTACACAGATTGGGAAGGGGGACATTGTGACCAGAAAGTACATTGAGTGGACAGAAGAGGACTGCTACCCCTCTGAGCCTGTGTTTGTTGCCACACCAGGAGCTGTGGAGGAGGATGATGGTAAGAGGCAGCAGGTCTTCTTCAGCACTACAAAAGCATTTAATCAGCTCTGATGTCTATGTCACTATAAAACGGTACATTTATTTATTTTCTGTTTTCAGGAGTCATTTTGTCCTCAGTCGTCTCACTCAATCCAAAGAAATCCCCCTTCATGCTTGTCCTTAATGCCAAAACCTTTGAGGAAATTGCTCGTGCCTCAATCGACGCCAGCATTCACATGGATCTGCATGGACACTTCATTCCCACACAGAGCACCAACTGACATAGCCAGCAGAGGGCACGATTGTACCGTAACATTGTAGAGGGCAAAGTATTACTCCCAACCATATAAAGTTGATGTCCGTGCCCCCCGTGGAAATTAAATTGGCATAATTTGCATAATAAACAAAAATCCCCATCAAAATCCTTCAGTTTAAAGTAGAGATATCTGTTTTGTGTGGGCTGCGTCTCAATCCACCGCATCCGACAATGACGACCTTCCACATCTGCGGTAGAAGGTGGCAGAGCTACAAGATCATGTCTAGRTGGGATACAGATTGTCAAACCTCAAAAGGTTGTCAAACCTCAAAAGGTGATTATTTTAGCATTTTAGCTAACACTAACCCCTTTCCTAACCTTAACCTAATTCTCCTAACCTGCTACTTTAATTATCGTAACCTGCTGTGTAAATTCTAATCCTGATACGAAAAGTAAATCTGTTATTTCATGAATTAATCTGTTACTCAATGTGTTTCTATGGGCTAATAGCAGTAAGACCAAATTCAATGTTTTATCAAATATTTTTTAAATAAAACATTGTATACCTACAGGGGTGTTAAAATTCTAAATCAAATAACTAAATGATCCTTGGTATGACCATCTTGAAACAATTCCATATAGCTAAGTAGAAAACTAGCCCCCGGCCCTTCGATAATTACTAGGCTACCTCTCCAATAGTATTTGCTCAAATGTTGTATAATTTATGTTTACAGAACATCTACCACAAAGTGTCTTTTTAAATCCTATTTTTAGACAGAGAACGATTGTAACACACTAGGCGTAGTGGGTGCGGAGTCAGGGGCAGGAGGCAGAAAGTTCAGAATAGCGCTTTATTACGCACAGGGAAAAGTAGTACTCTCCACRAAACTGGGCGTAATCAAACAAATGCCCAAAAGAGGTAACTAAACAACACGCACTACCACACGTCAACACAGTGGGAAAAATAATCAAGCCCGCACAAAGAGCAGGCGGGCCTACCGGCTTAAATAGCCCAATTTAAAATCTAAACAAGAAACAGGTGAAACAAATCAGACAAAACCAACAGAAAAGGGAAAAGGGATCGATGGCAGCTAGTAGGCCGGTGACGCCGAGCGCCACCCGAACAGGAAGAGGAGCCACCTTCGGTACGAGTCGTGACAACGATGTAACCTCTATTTTTCTAATCAGGATGTATACAATATAGTTTTGTATGTAAAAATGGTTTATAATAATGTATTATTAATAATAATGTATTCATTCCAGTCTATCCTGGTCACCCTATTGTACATTTATATTGTGTTTCTGTACACCAGGTTATTAAGGAAAACAATAGTGTATGGCAAAGCAGTTATGGCATTGTTATTATTTCTGTGGCATTGCTTTCACCATTACTTCTCTCAAAAGTGAGAACTTACAGCACTTTCTGCGCACATAATTACCTCATTCAACAACATTATGATGATTATTACCATGAGTCACTACAGTGTACTTACATTAGGTTTGTAAATATATATTTGAATATCCATTACAATACTGTGTTTATGAAATATGTCATACCTTTATTTAATTCACACAAAAAACATGTATACTTTGATTTAGTACATTCTAGAGGAAGACTGAAACAAGACATTAATGCTCTAAAGTTCGTTTAACAGTTTGACAATTTGCTGTGCATTAAATGCCAGTTATTGTTTGTTGTTGTTAATGTTATGTTTTTTTAAAATCATGKGTTAGTCTGAGTTTGATTCTGTGAACGGATCCCCTGATGTCTGTGTAATTGTGCAATTGAACTATTTGTCTTTAAGTCTGACCATGTCATCACCTTTTAATTAATACATTCTAAAAGGAACATATTGTTTACAACTACAGTAATACAAATGGCTATTTATTTATGTGTAATATAGTCCAACAACAACATGGCTGTGCCAGTAAAGTACATTTTTGCTTGCTAACAAATAAAAACTTCAGGGAAAAAACATATTCAAACCTTGTTGTTGCTTTATCCACATCTCTTGATGTTTGTAGAGGAACCAATCTTTCACCTCAAGAAAAAAAATCTACAAAAATCTACAAAGAATATTACTGAAAAAACAGAAAAATGTTAAGATCATTTGTTCAGTTGGTATGGTTGATATGATTGTTAGTGTAGCTCCCCCTTCCCCCATGGGAAATGTGGCTTGACTCTGGGACTTCACCCTCACTAATAAGAGACAGACACTGGATATCCCTCAGTGCCAGGCATGCACAATTAACAAGACATTGGCATAGCCTAGCATGGTACCAATGGCTTACAAATATAATATATTAGGTGACCTGGTGCAATCTCTAGGATGGGATTAGACTAATCATGGTATACAAGTATAAGATTTGGGTAACTCAGTGCAAAGAACTGCCATCATGATTTCTTACCCCCGACCTTACCTCACAGCATAGACACAATACAGAGATGCCATTATTTAGACATAGTTATCTTTTAAAAATAATTAGACTTTTCAGATGATCACTGCAACATTTTCATGTTTTATATCACGTTTTGCTATTTACGTTTACTGTGCATGAGAAGCCATTTTGACAGCTTCACACAGCAATAATGAAATCACCCAAGACAGACAAGTTATTTCTTGTAACTGAGGAGTACTTACAGTAATAATAGTCTTGTGACTACTATCCTTACGCTATTTTCTCCCCCAATAACTTGTCACAACATGGCAATTACAGTAAGTAGAAGTCTTTCCTTAGTCTTATCCTTACCTTTCAGACAGCAGAATAAATGGAGAAGAGAGGCTTTTCAATCTTACAGGCAGTGTCACGGAGTTCACCGAAATCAATTTCACAGGTCTGTCTTAACCAACTGTGTAATAAAAGTGTTAAATTACATAAATATGCAACCATAATTGTAATTCCTAGAATGTTCAAGAGATTTAACAAAGGGAGACCAAAGATTAGGCCTACTATCTGATGCAGAGTGTATAGCCAAGTACATCAGATGACAGTTACAGTTGAAGTCAGAAGTTGACATACATTTAGGTTGTCATTAAAGTCATTAAAACTCGTTTTTCAACCACTCCACAAATTTCTTGATAAGACACTATAGTTTTGGCAAGTCGGTTAGGACATCTACTTTGTGCATGACACAAGTAATTTTTCCAACAATTGTTTACAGACATATTATTTCACTGTATCACAATTCCAGTGGGTCAGAAGTTTACATACACTACGTTGACTGTGCCTTTAAACAGCTTGGAAAATTCCAGAAAATGATGTCATGGCTTTAGAAGCTTCTGATAGGCAAATTGACATAATTTGAGTCAATTGGAGGTGTACCTGTGGATGTATTTCAAGGCCTACCTTCAAACTCAGTGCCTCTTTGCTTGACATYATGGGAAAATCAAAAGAAATCAGCCAAGACCTCAGAAAAAAATTGTAGACATCCACAAGTCTGGTTCATCCTTGGGAGCAATTTCCAAACGCCTGAAGGTACCACGTTCATCTGTACAAACAATAGTACGCAAGTATAAACACCATGGGACTGGTGCCCAGCTGCAAAGTGGTAGGCCACACAAGCTTACAGAACAGGACTGCCGAGTTCTGAAGCGTGTAGCGAGTAAAATTCTTCTGTCCAAGGTTGCAACACTCACTACCGAGTTCCAAACTGTCTCTGGAAGCAATATCAGCACAAGAACTGTTCGTCGGGAGTGTCATGAAATGGGTTTCCATGGCCGCACACAAGCCTAAGATCACCATGCGCAATGCCAAGCGTTGTCTGGAGTGGTGTAAAGCTCGCTGCCATTGGACTCTGGAGCAGTGAAAACGTGTTCTCTGGAGTGATGAATCACGCTTCACCATCTGGTAGTCCGACGGACGAATCTGGGTTTGGCGGATGCCAGGAGAACGCTACCTGCCCGAATGCATAGTGCCAACTGTAAGGTTTGGTGGAGGAATAATGGTCTGGGGCTATTTTTCATGGTTTGGGCTAGGCCCGTAGTTCCAGTGAAGCAAAATCTTAATGTACAGCATACAATGACATTCTAGAAGAGTGTGCTTCCAACTTTATGGCAACAGTTTTGGGAAGTCCCTTTCTTCTTTCAGCATGACAATGCCCCCGTGCATAAAGCGAGGTCCATACAGAAAATATTTTTCCGAGATCGGTGTGGAAGAACTTGACTGGCCTGACCTCAACCCCATCAAACAACTTTGGAATGAATTGGAGCGCCGACTGCGAGACAGGTTTAATCGCCCAATATCAGTGCCCGACCTCACTAATGCTCTTTTGGCTGAATGGAAGCAAGACCTCGTAAGAATGTCCCAAAATCTAGTGGAAATCCTTTCCAGAAGAGTGGAGGCTGTTATAGCAGCAAGGGGGGCACCGACTCCATATTAATGCCCATGATTTTGGAATGAGATGTTCGACGTGCAGGTGTCCACATACTTTTGGTCATGTAGTGTATTTTCGAATGGAGTAAAGGTCCTCAAATTGCTTTGGATTTAGACTGTTGCACTGATGTTTTACATGGCAGGACTGTTAGCCCAGCTTGGGGAACCAGGGAGTTCCTTGCCCGATCTGAAGTATCTGGCTGAATGGAAATGCAGAGCAAAAAACTAACAATAAAATCTTGAATAAATTAAAATTAATTTGTAGGATAAAGTGCTCTTGCACTACCATTAAATATGTTGTGAGGGAAAAAGTATGTATTCACCTTATTTGTTGGCTTTGTAACAATTATTTACGTAACAAACAGTAAGATATTTCTGTCCTGCTAATGCTGTGTTTTATGGCCTCCACTCTAGCACCCTACAGCTAGTCTGGGTGTTGAGGACATGGGTCCTACTAGAGATAGCTTGAAGCTAACAACTGATTTGTGTTGGTGATAACAACCTAAAAGCTAGTATTCTATAGACAAGATGTGGTGTGTGTGACTTGAAATCGAGATCCTGGAAGAGTTAACAATGCCTCATTGTCTCATCTTCCTGGCATCTGGGAAACTAAGTAAAAGACCATCCTGTGTAGATAACCAAGGTGGCTTAATGGAAGGTTAGAAGTGACTGACTAAGGAATCTTGGTATCAGCTATATAAAAACTGTGCATCATCTGTAAAGGCTAGACTCTCAGCCTAACAGTCAGTCAAGACTGGTGGGCTGACGGTCTCATTATTGCAATAATTAATTGATATKAAATAAAGATGATTGTTTGAAGAAATGATCAAGACCAAGTCTCTCTCTGTACTGAATTTCCACAACAATGTTCTATTCCGTCTTTGTAGGATAATGTCACGATCGTTGTTAGAAATGGACCACGGCGCAGCGTACTTAGAGTTCCATATGTTTAAGAAATATGAAACTCACCAAAAACAATACAGACGAAAACGAACCGTACTGTGCTGCTCACAGGCAGCTACACAAAAACAAGATCCCACAAAAACCCAGTGGGAAAAGGCTGCCTAAATATGATCCCCAATCAGAGACAAATATAGACAGCTGCCTTTGATTGGGAACCATACCAGGCCAACRTAGAAATTAAAAAACTAGACTACCCACCCTAGTCACACCCTGACCTAACCAAAATAGAGAATAAAAAGGATCTCTAAGGTTAGGGCGTGACAGTTAAAATGCATTTCATACATACAAACACATTTTAGACAAGGAGCACATTTACCGTACTGTACTATTCTGTACTATATTGTACTGTACTGAATTATACTCTACTGCACTGAACTATACTCATGTTTACTCTACTGGGGCCTCAATTATAATCGTTGTGTAAATTTTACACTAAATATCTGCTTGCACCATTTCTGAAAAGAGATTATAAACTTGGCGCATACCACACATACACAGCTTTACCGTTATAAATCAGACCTGTTGAGCATTATAACTCAGCCTAAAAACGCCCATCACTTACTCAGCTTTTATGGTGACAATAACGACCTTATTTGCTATATAGGGCCTAGCCTACTTTGGAAGTATTGGAATTAGGCCAAGAGAGTATCGAAACTAACTTCAGTTAGTGCTAAATACGGCTGCTAGAATCCTGACTAGAACCMMAAAAAATAAATGTTGATCATATTACTCCAGTGCTAGCCTCCCTACACTGGCTTCCTGTTAAGGCAAGGGCTGATTTCAAGGTTTTACTGCTAACCTACAAAGCATTACATGGGCTTGCTCCTACCTATCTTTCCGATTTGGTCCTGCCGTACATACCTACACGTACGCTACGGTCACAAGACRCAGGCCTCCTAATTGTCCCTAGAATTTCTAAGCAAACAGCTGGAGGCAGGGCTTTCTCCTATAGATCTCGATTTTTATGGAATGGTCTGCCTCCCATGTGAGAGACGCAGTCTCGGTCTCAACTTTTAAGTCTTTACTGAAGACTCATCTCTTCAGTGGGTCATATGATTGAGTGTAGTCTGGCCCAGGAGTGTGAAGGTGAACGGAAAGGCACTGGAGCAACGATCTTACTGTCTCTGCCTGGCCGGTTTCCCCTCTCTCCACTGGGATTCTCTGCCTCTAACCCTATTACAGGGGCTGAGTCACTGGCTTACTGGTCCTCTTCATGCCGTCCCTAGGAGGGGTGCGTCACTTGAGTGGTTGAGTCACTGACGTGATCTTCCTGTCTGGGTTAGCGCTCCCCCTTGGGTTGTGCCGTGGCGGAGATCTTTGTGGGCTATACTCGGCCTTGTCTCAGGATGGTAAGTTGGTGGTTGAAGATATCCCTCTAGTGGTGTGGGGGCTGTGCTTTGGCAAAGTGGGTGGTGTTATATCCTTCCTTTTTGGCCCTGTCCGGGGGTATCATCGGATAGGGCCACAGTGTCTCCTGACCCTTCTGTCTCAGCCTCCAGTATTTATGCTGCAGTAGTTTATGTGTCGGGGGCTAGGGTCAGTTTGTTATATCTGAGTACTTCTCCTGTCTTATCCGGTGTCCTGTGTAATTTAAGTATGCTTCTCTAATTCTCTCTTTTCTCTCTTTCTTTCTCTCTTCTCGGAGGACCTGAGCCCTAGGACCATGCCTCAGGACTACCTGGCATGATGACTCCTTGCTGTCCCCAGTCCACCTGGCCGTGCTGCTGCCTCCAGTTTCAACTGTTCTGCCTGCGGCTATGGAACCCTGACCTGTTCACCGGACGTGCTACCTGTCCCAGACCTGCTGTTTTCAACTCTCTAGAGACCGCAGGAGCGGTAGAGATACTCTTAATGATTGGTTATGAAAAAGCCAACTGACATTTACTCCTGAGGTGCTGACTTGCTGCACCCTCGACAACTACTATGATTATTATTATTTGACCATGCTGGTCATTTATGAACATTTGAACATCTTGGCCATGTTCTGTTATAATCTCCACCCGGCACAGCCAGAAGAGGACTGGCCACCCCTCATAGCCTGGTTCCTCTCTAGGTTTCTTCCTAGGTCTGGCCCTTCTAGGGATTTTCCTAGCCACAGCCACCGTGCTTCTACACCTGCATTGCTTGCTGTTTGGGGTTTTAGGCTGGGTTTCTGTACAGCACTTTGAGATATCAGCTGATGTAAGAAGGGGCTATATAAATACATTTGATTTGATTTGATCTAAAGGGAATAGCAATGGCAAACTTAATCAAATGTCTCTGGAGGTGTTGGCAAAATATTACAAAATATTAAACTTTTACAGTGACACTTGAAAATTATTAAGGACCTGTAAACAGATCGTTTTAATTAAATAATGCTTTGTGTTTACTTTTTACCGAACCTAAATATGCTGCACTGCCTGCGAATTCTGAAACTTTGTCTAGAACAGTATGTCTATTCTAAAAAAAAACTACAGTAGGCTTTCACACTTCAATGCAAAATATCAACTGTCTGTTCACCTGTTAAATTCTACTGTATGTTATAAATCACGCTACGGATGCATAGAGCAACATAAAAAATCTAAACGTTTTGGAAAACTCTGTTTATTCAGTTTTACACACATAATAAGACAACACAATAAACAATATAAATATACTCAGCTCGGAAAAAAGAAGAAAAAAAGTAACTATAAAGATACCGTACTTTAGACAAGTTAAACACACTGGGCAGAAGGGGACAAAAGTTAAAGGGCAATCTGTAGTTAATACAGGAACAGAGTGGTCACCTCGCCATTGTTCCTGTAAACAGACGAGGGAAAGGGGTGAAGAAATGCAACCACTCACACTCACAGTCAGTCATGACCACAGAMTGACCATCCACTGGACCAAAATTAAAGTTTACAATGTTATTATTATTAATAATTTTTTTACAATGTAAGTGTAAACCAAATAAAAAACAGGGCAAAACAAGCTCCCATGTTGGGCTCTGACAGAGCAAGAGGAATAAGGCATCCACAAATCACATTCAATAAGAATCAATAGGCACATCACCAACTTCAATGTCCTCCCAAAAAACCCACAAAGAAATGCTCCTCCAACCAGACTTATTTTTGTTTTGATAAGAATGCCATCAGAGGGTGGACTGATCAAAGTAAGACTGTTTTATGTTTGGAGCCCAAACATCATAAAACAGTTTGGAGTTGCCACGTTTATTGAATTACATTTTTCTAATTTCAGACAGCACAACACATCTCCCACCCAATATTTATATGATGGGGAACCGTGTCGTGGCAGAATCAGATTTAGCTAAGTAACATAGATAGATAAGATGTTATTTTCATCATATGCTTGTGAGATACTTGTCATTAGAATCTTCTGAGCTAGGGATTGRTAACTTGGGGCYAGAGAGGGGAGAGGTCAGGCTTGTCTTCATATGTCAATGTATCTGTTAAACCATGTGGTGCTAAGTAGAATATTAGAAGGGGAGGAGGACAGAGTGGAATGTTGGTTTCTTATGGGAACGTTGTTTGTAACTATTCCTAAACCATGGGATGGAGTTATTAATTGGGAAACCAGTTAGTTATCTCATACAATGTCTGTACGCTAGTCACTCCCTACTTTTCTCATAGGGGGAAGGAGTTTGGCCATGTTTGGAACCATTGTATGTCCCCTCTGAGGTTGCCCTTATCTTGACCTAGTATTTGACCTAAGGGGCTCACTGTCTGATTTTGAGTTTGTCCAGGTTTGGGAGTATCTAGAAATGACAATTGATATATGCCATTGGATGAGGTAATGTTTTGGTAGACAGTGAAGTATCAAGCATGAGATTTAAACCTTGTCTTGGGAGATCAAACTGAACGATGATTTAAAGCTGATGCTGTCTAGCGATAGGATACTCCTCTTTCGGGTAAAGGATTCTTTGTAAGTTGAGAGGGGTGTATCTTGACTATAAATGAAACTAAGAATTGTTTCGTAAGGACTCTCRGAGAATTCATTTATAGACACTGAATTGATCTGAGAGTCATTAAAGGGCTTTGGTGAAGCTTGTATATATATTAAAGATGGAATATATAATTTAACTCTGACTTGTGTGTGGTTGGCTCTCTCTCTCTCTTTATTGAGTAATACAGGAAATTTCCACGACAACCGCCATCTTCCAGTTCTGGAGTATTAGCCGTCTAGCTAAAAGAGTTGTATGAGCAACAGTGTCCGACATTGTGGCTGATTCCGTTTTACATCGAACACAGGTAGGATCAAAATGAGAGAATATTCTTCCAAGTTTGGCACCGGACCAGTGGATATGGTGAACCACCTTGAATTGAATGAGGCTGTGTCTAGTGCTAAAAGAGGACGAATGCACCCTGTGCAGCACAGATTCCCAGGTGTCTTACCCAAGTTCCTCCCCTAAATCCTTTTCCCATCTAGTCTTTAAAGGCAACAAAGAAGGCTTCTTTCTGTAAATCATTAATGATTGCATACACATCTGAAATTGCACCGTTAGGAAGCTTGTTTAGCTCAAAGATGCTTTCTATAGCTGTACTCTCAGGCATATTGGGAAATCCAGGTGTGGTAGCTCTAACAAAGTTCCTAGTCTGGAGATAGCGGAAAAAGTGGGATTGTAGCTGAGCAAAATAGGCAAATATATAATCAAATAATAATAATTGGGCTAGTGAGGAGAGGCCCAGTGAGTGCCAGATGCCAAAAGTCCCATCATTTAAAGAGGAAATAAAATGTTCTGATTGATTGGGCCTGATAGAGAAATGCCTCGAAGGCTAAATGCTAAACAGAACAGATTCCAAATTTTAAGAGACTGCTTTACAATTGGGTTGACACACCTTTTGCCTAGGGACACTGGGAGAGAGGAGCACAACACAGAGGAAAGTGCAGCAGGTTTACATGATTCAGACTCCATCTGGACCCAGAGTGGTCTTGGGCCAGTAGGATCAGCTTGTAGCCAGTACAAAAGGGCTCTGACATTTGCAGTCCAATATTATGTCTAAAAATTTGGTAGAGCTAAACCACACAATACCTTAGGCTTCTGTAAATGTTTTCTACCAATCCCTGGTACCTTGCCATCCCAAATAAAACACATCAATGTTTGATCCAGTGAATTTAAAAAATACTTTGGAATAAAAATGGGTAAACATTGAAATAAGTATAAACATTTGGGCAACACATTCATTTAAATGACATTAACCCTTCCAATAAGAGAAAGAGGTAGAGACTTCCAAAAACTAAAATATTGTTTCAAACTGTCTGCTAGAGCAACAATGTTTTCCTTAAACAAATTTGAATATTTCCTTGTCACTTTAACTCCCAAGTGGGTGAATAGATCCCGGACAATCCTAAACTGAAAGTTTGTAAAAGAGCACCTTAAAGCAGCCTGATTTACAGGAAAAAGCTCACTCTTGCCTAGATTCAGCTTGTACCCTGAGATTGCTGCAAACTGTTTAAGAACAGATAAGGCATGTGGTAATGAGGTATCAGGGTTGGAGATAAACAAAAGGAGGTCATCCGCATATAGTGAGACTTTCTGCTCTAAGCCCATCCTGAGTATACCTTGAATAGCATCGTTAGAGCGCAGTGCGACRGCGAGGAGCTCGATTGCCAAAGCAAATAACAAGGGAGAGAGTGGACAACCCTGTCTGGATCCACGTGCAGGTGAAAATAGTCAGAGGACAAGTTCTTAGGCCATGCCAAAGCCATGGGAGAGAAATAAAGAATCTTTATCCACGCAATGAATTTGGGACCAAAGCCAAATCTATAAAGGGCAGCTGTTAGGTATTTTTTTATTTCACCTTTATTTAACCAGGTTGTCACGAGGAATGACGCTGGATGGACGAAGCAGGTACGGGGAGTAAACATTTAATAAATGACTGACATAGACAAGACAGGAACAGCGTCAAGAACTAAAACTTAGACAAAAACAATACAATGAAGCAGCAGGGAACAGAGCTAGGGAACTGACAATTATAGGGGAGGAAATTAACAGGAGATACTGTAAGTGAGTCCAGGTGAGTCCAATAATGCTGATGCCAGTGACGAGGGAAGGCAGGTGTGCATGATAGATGGCAGGAACGTGTGATGCAGGGTAATCTGGCGCACTCAAGCGCCGGGGAAGGGAAGAGCAGGAGCAGGCGTGACAGTACCCCACCCTCTTGGGACGCAACACAGCGTCCCTCCTGGGCGAACCGGCCGAGACATGGGCGCTGGGCAAGCCGGTTGGGGCGGGAAAGCCCGGCGAGCCAGCCGAGGCATGGGAGCCTGACGATCCGGCTGATGCAAGACGCCTGTCGATCATGCAGCAGCAGGGGAAGGGAAGCCCGATGATCCAGTGAAGTGTGACGTGGGATGGGAAGCCGCCGAGCCAGGAAAACCTCTCGAGCCAGCCAGGGCGTGGAAGCCCGACGGGCTGGCTTAGGCACCCCCGGTTCCATCGGCGGCGGAATCCACCCCGACGTCACCAACAAAACAAAAGACAGACAAACTCCTGGACCATCTGGGCAGACAAAACTGACGATCCAGCTGAGGCCCGACGTGGGATGGGCGCCATCCGAGCCAACCGGGGAAAGGAAACATCTTGAGCCAGCTAGGGCGTGGACGAGCTGGCTAGGCATCCCCGGTTCCATCGGTGGCGACCCAGAACCGTTGCCACCATTCCAACCGGAACGCCAGTACTCCCCGATGCTTCGTTTGTTGGCTGCTTCATTCTGTCACGAGGAATTACGCTGGATGGACGAAGCAGGTACGGGGAGTAAACATTTAATAAATGACTGACATAGACAAGACAGGAACAGCGTCAATAACTAAAACTCAGACAAAAACAATACAATGAAGCAGCAGGGAACAGAGCTAGGGAACTGACAAATATAGGGGAGGAAATTAACAGGAGATACTGTAAGTGAGTCCAGGTGAGTCCAATAATGCTGATGCCAGTGACGAGGGAAGGCAGGAATGCATGATAGATGGCAGGAACGTGCGATGCAGGGTAATCTGGTGCCCTCAAGCGCCAAGGGAAGGGAAGAGCAGGAGCAGGCGTGACACAGGTAGGCCAGTTGAGAACAAGTTCTCATTTACAACTGCGACCTGGCCAAGATTAAGCAAAGCAGTGCGACACAAACAACAACACAGAGTTACACATGGAATAAACAAACGTACAGTCAATAACACAATAGAAATAAATCTATATACAGTGTGTGCAAATGAGGTAAGATTAGGGAGCTAAGGCAATAAATAGGCCGTAGTGGTGAAGTAATTAATATTTAGCAATTAACACTGTAGTGATAGGTGTGCAGAAGATGAATGTGCAAGTTGAGATACTGGGGTGCAAAGAAGCAACAAAAAAATATAACAATATGGGGATGAGGTAGTTGGATGGGCTATTTACAGATGGGCTATGTACAGTTGCAATGATCTGTGAGCTGCTCTGACAGCTGATGCTTAAAGTTAGTGAGGGAAATATGAGTCTCCAACCTCAGTGATTTTTGCAATTTGTTCCAGTCATTGGCAGCAGAGAACTGGAAGGAAAGGCGGCCAAAGGAGGAATTGGCTTTGGAGGTGACCAGTGAAATATACCTGCTGGAGATCGTGCTACGGGTGGGTGCTGCTACGGTGACCAGTGAGCTGAGATAAGGCGGGGCTTTACCTAGCAAAGACTTATAGATGACCTGGAGCCAGTGGGTTTGGCGACAAATATGAAGTGAGGGCCAGCCGACGAGAGCATACAGGTTGCAGTGGTGGGTAGTATATGGGGCTTTGGTGACAAAACGGATGGCACTGTGATAGACTGCATCCAATTTGCTGAGTAGAGTGTGGGAGGCTATTTTGTAAATGACATCACCGAAGTCAAGGATCTGTAGGATAGTCAGTTTTACTAGGGTATGTTTGGCAGCATGAGTGAAGGATGCCTTGTTGCGAAATAGGAAGCAGATTCTATATTTAATTTTGAATTTGAGATGTTTAATATGAGTCTGGAAGGAGAGTTTACAGTCTAGCCAGACACCTAGGTATTTGTAGTTCTAAGTCACATATTCTAAGTCAGAACCGTCCAGAGTAGTGATGCTGGACGGGCGGGCAGGTGCGGGCAGCGATCGGTTGAAGAGCATGCATTTAGTTTTACTTGCATTTAAGAGCAGTTGGAGGCCACGGAAGGAGACTTGTATGGAATTGAAGCTCGTCTGGAGGTTTGTTAACACAGTGTCCAAAGAGGGGTCAGAAGTATACAGAATGGTGTTGTCTGCGTAGAAGTGGATCAGAGAATCACTAGCAGCAAGAGCAACATCATTGATATATACAGAGAAAAGAGTCAGCCTGAGAATTGAACCCTGTGGCACCCCCATAGAGACTGCCAGAGGTCCAGGCAACAGGCCCTCCGATTTGACACACTGAACTCTGTCTGAGAAGTAGTTGGTGAACCAGGCGAGGCAGTCATTTGAGAAACCAAGGCTGTTGAGTCTGCCAATAAGAATGTGGTGATTGACAGAGTYGAAAGCCTTGGCCAGGTCGATGAATACGGCTGCACAGTATTGTCTTTTATCAATGGCGGTTATGATATCGTTTAGGACCTTGAGGGTGGCTGAGGTGCACCTATGACCACCTCGGAAACCAGATTGCATGCCGGAGAAGGTACGGTGGGATTCGAAATGGTCGGTGATCTGTTTGTAGTCCCACTCAACGTGGTAAAAAGCTTTTTCCGCATCAAGCAAGACCACCACCTTTTTGGGCCATATTTTGAGGCCCCAGGATCTTATTTTTATCCATTTAAACTGGTCTTGGTCTGGTCATGGTCTCGATCCACTGGTCCTTGGTCTAGATCTGGATCTAAATGGTTCCGGTTTTGACTTAATCTCTGGTACTCAAACCAATTTTAAACTTTGGAATTCATGTAGGTAATGGTGCTCCACCAAATTGGTAGTCTTCCACCTAGCTTGGAAAGACAGTACTGTGCAAAATCGAAGTAAAAAGCTGCATTCCCCAAGTAAAGATGACCTTCACTTCAGCAGTGATGAATTCATGAACTTTTTTGACGAAAAGATCATGATCATTAGAAAACAAATGACRGACTCCACTATGAATATGCATATTTTTCCAAAACTCAGTTGTCCTGTGTCTGCACAGAACTGTCAGGACCTTAGATCAATGGAGACACTAAACATTTTTAATCCTGTAGCTCTCGACACAATCACTTAAATAGTCATTGCCTCTAAACCTTCCAGCTGCCTACTGGACCCTATTCCAACTAAACTACTGAAAGAGCTACTTCTTGTGCTTGGGCCTCCAATGTTGAACATAATAAATGGCTCCCTATCCTCTGGATGTGTACCAAACTCACTAAAAGTGGCAGTAATAAAGCCTCTACTGAAAGAGACTAACCTTGGCCCGGAAATGTAAAGAAAATATTAAATCTCCCATTCCTCTAATACATTTTTAGATAAAGCTGTTGCTCAGAAACTCACTGCCTTCCTGAAGACAAATAATGTATACGAAACGCTCCAGTCTGGTTTTAGACCCCACCATAGTACTGAGACTGCACTCGCGAAGGTGGTAAATTACATTTTAGTGGCGTCAGACCAAGGCTCTGAGTCTGTTCTTGTGCTCCTAGACCTTAATGGTGCTTTCCACACCATCAATCACCACATTCTTTTAGAGGGTTTGGAAACCCTAATTGGTCTACACTGACTATTTCTTGCCTGGTATAGATCTAATCTGTCTGAAAGATATCAGTTTGTCTCTGTGGATGGTTTGACCGCCGACAAATCAAAGGTAAGTTTCAGTGTTCCTCAAGGTTTCGTTCGAGGACCACTATTGTTTTCATTATACACTGAGTAAACCAAACATTTGGAACATCGTCGAGCATGGACTGTACAAGGTGTTGAAAGCATTCCACAGGGATGCTGGCCCATGTTGACTCCAATGCTTCCCATAGTTGTCCTTTGGGTGGTGGACCATTCTTGATACACACGGGAAACTTTTGAGAGTGAAAAACCTAGCAGTGTTGTAGTTCATGCCTCAAACTGGTGCGCCTGGCACCTACTACCATACCCTGTTCAAAGGCACTTAAATGTTTTGTCTTGCCCAATCACCCTCTGAATGGCACACATACACAATGCATGTCTTAATTGTCTCAAGGCTTAAAATCCTTCTTTAACCTGTTCAGTGGGGTTTTTAGCATATAAATCTTATCAATCGTGGCAACAAAAAAAAGTGGGATGCATGCCAGCAAATCCACTACACAACACAACGCTAAACAATACATTAATTGCACTATACCTCTGCCACGCCTGGCTATCAGCGGAGCCTTGTTTGGCAGCGAAACAGTTCATGCAGCCTCATTTACTGCTTTAAAAAAAACATAGCTGATATGGCTGACTTGCTTAAACAAATGTGGTTTCTACTGACAATTGAGATGTACAAACTATGGCATAACGGGATGACAAGCGTATAAGAGGCAAGCCGTAATTTCGATAAAGACATTAATGAACGAGCTAGGACAGACGTCCTTCGTCTGCAAATTTTGTCATCAAACTTTGTCATCAAAGTCTGGCATTTATGATGATAGACAACTGGGAATAATTTTAAACTAGGAAAATAGATCCTTAATCTTAGACTTGGGAGCACACCCTTGTAGTGGTCTTAAAGGCAGCAGGCCTAACGGGGCCACCGTGGAGGCCACCACGACTGCATTCAACTGAAATTGTTGCAGAAGAAGAATGCTGTCCATGCGCTGAGTTGGTATACATGCCCTCATAGTGCGGGAGTTCAGAGCCATGCCAATAAAGTTGACCTTCTGGCTTGGTGTGAAGTTACTCTTTTCGTTGTTCATGGTAAGACCCAGTGCAGTGACGTGGTTCAGTGTCAGTGCTGTGCCCTCAGCCACACACTGACGAGGGGGGGTGCAGATGAGCCCGTCATTGAGGTAAGGAAGGATCTTGATCCCTTGTAGGTGGATGGACCTCAGGGCTGCGCTCACACATCTTGTGAAGACACGAGGAGCYAGGGAGAGACCGAAGGGTAATACCGCAAACTGGTATGCCTGACCCTGGAAGGCGAACCGCAGAAAATGCCTGTGTTCCGGTAATGCAGGAACGTGAAAGTAAGCATCCTTTAAGTCCAGGGACGTGAACCATTCCCCTGCAGCTATGGTCTGGAGAACGCTGATAGTCCGCAACATGTGAAAGGGGAGAACGTTTAGGAAAACATTGAACCATTTTAAATCCAGAACTGGACAGAAGCCTCCGTCTTTATTCGGAACCAGGAAATAGGTTGAGTAAAATTCATCTTGCTGTTCTGATGTCTCAGCTGTTTTCAACGTTCAATGACCCGCTCAGCCGCAGAGTCAAAGAGCAGTCCGGGGACCACTGGGAGCTTTCTCAGCATCCGTCTGGAGTCATCAGACATTGGGGCTTGGGCGACGAGTCACAACAAGGGTTGTCTGCCTAGCGCTCTGTTCATGAATGCAAACGCTTGAAGAGCTGCGTCATTCAGGTTGCAGAGGTCCAGGTCTGCGTGCTCCGGCTGGAGCATCCTGTTCTTTGCTAGCATGAGCACTGAGAAAGAGTTCCCAAAGAGGGACATGTGGGCCGCTGTGCCGTAGGCCCGTGACAGTAGCTCATCTTTGGCCCTGCACTGAGGTCTGGGGCAGTGGGCATCATCTTTCAGGGCTTCATCTGGGGAGAGCATTAGTTYTGCTATGCATTCATCCACCTTAGGCATATGGTCCAGCCCATATTGTTTTGCGTTGCCCGTGATGGGGGGCACCGTTGTTGAGATAATTATATACATGTAGGTAGCATTATTAAAGTGCCTAGCATGTGACCGGTCAGGCACCGTGTTATGCGGTGATGCACACTGTGTCTCCAGTGCGCATTCACAGGCCGGTGCGCTCTGTGCCAGCGCCCTGCATTTGCCGGACGAAAGTAAGCATCCAGCCAGGACGGGTTGTGCCAGCTCTACGCTCGAGACCTCCAGTGCGTCTCCATGGCCCAGTGTATCCGGTGCCTGCTCCACGCACCAGGCTTCCAGTGCATCTCCCCAGTCCGGTGAGACCTGTTCCGGCTCCACGTACGAAGCCTCCAGTGATGATCCATGGCACGAAGCCTCCAGTGATGATCCATGGCCTGGAGCCTGTAGTGATGATCCATGGCACGAAGCCTACAGTGATGATCCATGGCCCGGAGCCTGTAGTGATGATCCATGGCACGAAGCCTCCAGTGATGATCCATGGCCCGGAGCCTGCAAGGAAAATCCAGGGCACGGAGCCTCCAGCGGCGGTCCGCAGTCCGGAGCCTTCGGTTTCTGTTTACCTGTTTTTTTGTGAAGGTTTCACTTCGATTAAAGWTGTGGAATTACATGCACACTGCGCCTTGGCTCATTTATGACAGGGAGTTTGAAGATAGTGAACGTGACATGGGGATAGAAGCTGTTTAGAAGCCTCTTGGACCTAGACTTGGCGCTCCGTTCTCGCTTGCCGTGTGAGAGAACAGTCTATGACTAGGGTGGCTGGAGTCTTTGACAATTTTTAGGGCCTTCCTCTGACACTGCCTGGTATAGAGGTCCTGGATGGCAGGAAGCTTGGCCCCGGTGATGTACTGGGCCGTACGCACTACCCTCTGTACTGCCTTGCAGTCGGAGGCCGAGCAGTTGCCATAGCAGGCAGTGATGCAACCCGTCAGGATGCTCTCATTGGTGCAGCTGTAAAACCTTTTGAGGATCTGAGGACCCATGACAAATCTTTTCAGTCTCCTGAGGGGGTATAGGTTTTGTCGCGCCCTTTTCACGACTGTCTTGGTGTGCTTGGACCATGTTAGTTTGTTGTTGATGTGGACGCCAAGGAACTTGAAGCTCTCTACCTGCTCCACTACAGCCCCGTCGATGAGAATGGGGGTGTGCTCGGTCCTCCTTTTCCTGTAGTCCACAATCATCTCCTTTGTCTTGATCACGTTGAGGGAGAGGATGTTGTCCTTGAACCACACGGTCAGGTCTCTGACCACCTCCCTATAGGCTGTCTTGTCGTTGTTCAGGCCTACAACTGTTGTGTCATCAGCAAACTTAATGATGGTGTTGGAGTCGTGCCTGGCCGTGCAGTCATGAGTGAACAGGGAGTACAGGAGGAGACTGAGCACGCACCCCTGAGGGGCCCTTGTGTTGAGGATCAGTGTGGCGGATGTGTTGGTTGAGCGTTTTCCTGTTTGCTTATGGCGGAATACAGCTCATTGAGTGCGGTTTTAGCGCCAGCCTTGGTCTGTGGTGGTATGTAGACAGCTACGAAAAATACAGATGAAAACTACACAGCTTATCATGAGATACTCTACCTCAGGTGAGCAAAACCCTGAGACTTCCTTAAATATCGTTCACCAGCTATTGTTTACAAATATGCATAGGCCACCGCCCCGTGTCTTACCAAAGGCTGCTGTTCTGTCCTGCTGATGGTGTATAACCCGCCAGCTGTATGTTCTTAATGTCGTCGACCACAGTTGTGGTCCCGTGTGGCTCAGTTGGTAGAGCATGGCGCTTGCAACGCTAGGGTTGTGGGTTCATTCCCCACGGGGGGACCAGGATGAATATGTATGAACTTTCCAATTTGTAAGTCGCTCTGGATAAGAGCGTCTGCTAAATGACTTAAATGTAATGTAAATGTAAATGTCGTTCAGTCACGACTCGGTTAAACAAGATATAACAGTTTTTTTTATGTCCCGTTGGTAGGATATACGTGCTTTCAGTTCGTCCCATTTATTTTCCAGCGATTGAACGTTAGCTACCAGAACGGAAGGCAAGGGCAGATTAGCCACTCGTTGCCTGATCCTCACAAGGCATCCTGATCTCTTTCCGTGAAACCTATGCTTACATTTCCAGCAATCATGGGGTTCTGGGCCGGGTCGGGTGTCCGTAGTATATCCCTTGCGTCCGACTCAGAAGAACTCCTCTTCCAATTTGAGGTGAATAATCCCAGTTCTGATGTCCAGAAGCTCTTTTCGGTCATAAGAGACAGTAGCAGCAACATTATGTGCAAAACAAGTTAAGAACAGCGTGAATTAAAAAAAAAATAGCATGGTAGGTTAAGAGCCAATAAGACAGCAGCCCTACCCTCCGGCGCCATCATCATACATCATTGGCCAGTAAGAAGAATTAAGTAAAACCACAAGTCCAAATCCATATCTCTGTCCATGGCTAATTTAGGAAAGGGCCAATTTTAGCTAGCCAGACACTGGAGGACAATACAAGGAGATGCAATAATTCAAATATTTTTCTGTCATTAAAGTTTGGCTTGATGTGATTGGTGTGAAGCCAAATCCAAACTGGCTTCCCTTGACACCTTTTGTGGTGCGCCAGGACCATTCACAGTTGAGCTCACTCAGTTTAGATTAATGCTGATTGGCTATCATTGTGTAAAATAAATTATCAAGGGAGGCCAAATGCTTGCTGGCTTCCCTTGCATTCAATTCTATTGGCGGCAACAACATCATACTCTTTTTGACCAGACAGCGTCAGATAGTGGGGCTACACATACAGAGTCAGTGTCACGCCCTGACCTTAGAGAGACGTTTTATTTCTCTATTTGGTTAGGTCAGGGTGTGATTTAGGGTGGGCATTCTATGTTCTCTATTTCTTTGTGTTTGGCCGAGTGTGGTTCCCAATCAGAGGCAGCTGTCTTTCATTGTCTCTGATTGGGAATCATACTTAGGCAGCCCTTTTTTCCTCCTTCATTGTGGGATCTTGTCTTTGTTTGAGTGCATGTAGTTTGCACGACGAAGCTTTTCGTTCGTTGTATTGTTTATAGTTTTTTTTTTCTTGGTGGAACATTTAAAATAAAGAATGTACGCCTAGCACCTTTACAGTCAGGAGGAGCTGTGTTGCTCACTAGGATGCTTTCTCCGGTGAGATACATTCAGCCCCTTACTAATTGAAGGACAATTATGAAACACAGAGAAACGAAAGTTAAATTATTTAGTAGTTGTCATTTTTTATTGGTAAATTTATTTTTTGGGGGGGGTGAATACACACCACGGAAAAGCAAAGCAGTTGTCCCTTTTTGTTGTTGAGGCAATTGGAGTCCAACCGACATCCCCAGGTTTTAATGTCTATGCCGACATCCCACAACTTGCCACAAGCTGACGGTTCATAGCTTTATGGCACGAACCGCATAGTTATAGGCTATTCATGATTTAAATAATGGCCGTGTGAAATAGCTAATGGATGTGGTTGTTTCACAAAACGTTGAACCCAGCTTTCAAAATTGTTTCTCATAGTCAATTAACAATATTCTGAAGGCCTACTCCTCGAACAAAGACCATTTCTTCTCTTATTAGTTATTCACACATTTTTTGGAATACATTTCAACTCTATATCTGGCATGGTACAGGTGTCTTTTTAAAAACATTTTTAAAGCACATAACCATGTGTGTGAGGTGTTTAGATTTGTTTAAGACTACCAAGAAACACTCTGTGCCCACTGCAGCAAAAGATAAGGGCTGCAGAATGAGCAGTGACGCTCCTTGGTTGTACACTCTGAGTAGAGGGGCCCCCCTTTTACTATGACAGAATGTACAGGAAATTGTGCTCTATGTGCAGAAGTGTCCAATATGAGCGTACTGAACATCGTGCAATACGAATGGGCTAATGAACTATGGGATTTAAAAGTGTTTTCTAAAGTTTATTATAATATTGTTATAAATAATGTTTGGTTATTTGTATTACTGTTGTTACCATAACTATCTAGTAATCTTTACTATTATACTATTATTTGTGCTATAAAGGGGATTAATTTAATAATTTTTCATATTGTTAACCAAATTGTAAGTCTGCTAACATTTCCTCATAAAATGTTACAAATTTTGACMATTTGTATTATTCTTCACCATCTTCTTTGCAGGACTTTCATTTTGAAGGAAAATCACAGAGGACACTGCCTTATTCTTGCTATATCTTACTTATTCTTGCTGGCGGAATAGACACACTATCATAGATCCCCCCCCCCATGCTGTTTTGTAAAACTCTTGTTTTATGTAGGCAACCTTCCAAGCTGGCTGCAAGGCACGCTGCGCAATAGAACAGGCATATTCTCAGTGGGGGATACCACATACAACCACTGGTTCGATGGGATGGCCCTGATGCACAGCTTTACATTCAATGATGGTAAGATGAGTGGAAGTGTGTCTCTTTTTTGTGATATAGAAACTCAAACAAGAGAAGTCCAATTGGAAAGCTTTTGGGCTTTTTGGTATTATGGGCTCCATGGGTTGTGCAAGTAAAAACAATTTCCACATTTAGCAATTAAATTCACAATAGAAGTACATCTGTTTGTGTGTGTGTGTGTTTATTTCAGGTGAAGTAATCTACAGAAGCAGATATTTACGCGGAGACACATACAAAGACAACATGGCTGCCAAAATAATTATTGTGTCTGAAATGGGGACAATGGCCTACCTGGATCCAGGCAAAAACCTCATATCTAGGTAGCACATTACAGATGGTTCACTTTGGCACATTAAAAAGGCAAGATGTTGAAATCAATTATCTAGCAATTATGTTCTGGCATGCTGTAGCAAAAGATCAGGGATGATAGTGCATATGATCTGACTGTTGATGATTTAATTGTATTTGTCCCTATGCATATACCTGTTGCTGATCAAAGTATCTGTCTCCAGGGTGATCACCTTTCTTAACCACACGGTCCCAGACTTCACTGACAACTGTGGCAACAATTTCATTCGATATGGGAAGGATTATTATGCAACCTCTGAAACCAAATGCATCCGCAAAGTAGATCCTGTGACTCTGGAGACTCAGGACAAGGTAACTTAAAGTTATCACTGGCGTTGCTATCTGGATGACCATACGCATGAACACACCTGTTTTATAATCTTGTTATCTCACTAGGTGGACTACTTGAAATACCTTGCTGTGAACCTGGTGACATCCCATCCACATTACGATAAAGACGGAACAGCCTACAACATGGGGACTTCAATAGCGGAGAATGGAAAGACCAAATACACCTTTTTCAAGTTTCCAGACACTACTGCGGGAGGTACACTACCAGTCAAAAGTTTGGACACACCTACTCATTCAAGGGTTTTTCTTTATTTTTACTATTTTCTATATTGTAGAATAATAGTGACGACATCAAACTATGAAATAACACATATGGAATCATGTAGTAACCAGGAAAGTGTTGAAAAAAATCCAAATATATTTTATATTTGAGATCTTCAAAGTAGCCACCCTTTGCCTTGATGACAGCTTTGCACACTCTTGACATTCTCTCATGAGGAATGCTTTTCCAATAGTATTGAAGGAGTTCGCACAAATGCTGAGCACTTGTTGGCTGCTTTTCCTTCAATCTGCTGTCCAACTCATCCCAAACCTTCTCAATTGGGTCAAGGTCGGGTGATTGTGGAGGCCAGGTCATCTGATGCAGCATTCCATCACTCAAATATCCCTTACATAGCCTAGAGGTGTGTTTTGGGTCATTGTCCTGTTGAAAAACAAATGATGGGATGGCGTATCGCTGCAGAATGCTGTGGTAGCCGTGCTGGTTAAGTGTGCCTTGAATTCTAAAAAAAATCACAGACAGTGTCATCAGCAAAGCATCCCCACACCATCACACGTCCTCCTCCATGCTTCACGGTGGGAACCACACATGCGGAGATCATCCGTTCTCCTACTCTGCGTCTTACAAAGACACAGCGGTTGGAACCAAAAATATCAAATTTGGACTCATCAGACCAAAGGACAGATTTCCACCGGTCTAATGTCCATTTCTTGTGTTTCTTGGCTCAAGAAAGTCTCTTCTTATTATTGGTGTCCTTTAGTAGAGATTTCTTTGCAGCAATTCRACCATGAAGGCCTGATTCACACAGTCTGCTCTGAACAGTTAATGTGGAGATGTGTCTCTTACTTGAACTCTGGAGCAKTTATTTGGGCTGCAATCTGATGTGCAGTTAATTCTATTGAAAGTATCCTCTGCAGCAGAGGTAACTCTGAGTCTTCCTTTCCTGTGGTGGTCCTCATGAGCCAGTTTTATCATAGCGCTTGATGGTTTTTGCGACTGCACTTGAAGAAACATTAAAAGTTCTTGACATTTTCCGGATTGACAGTCCTTCATGTCTTAAAGTAATGATGGACTTGTCATTTCTCTTTGCTTATTTGAGCTGTTCTTGGAATAATATGGACTTGGTCTTTTACCAAATAGGCCTATCTTCTGTATACTACCCCTACCTTGTCACAACACAACTGATTGGCTCAAACGCATTAAGAATGAAAGAAATTCCACAAATGAACTTTTAACAAGGCACACCTGTTAATTGAAATGCATTCCAGGTGACTACCTCATGAAGCTGGTTGAGAGAATGCCAAGAGTGTGCAAAGCTGTCATCAAGGCAAAGGGTGGCTACTTTGAAGATTTCAAATATAAAATATGTTTTGATTAAACAGTTTTTGGGGGTTACTACATGATTCCATATGTGTTATTTCATAGTTTTGATATCTTACCTATTATTCTACTATGTTTGTCCAAACTTTTGACTGGTACTGTATATCTTCAAAAAGATCACTTTTCTCTCTTTTTATGTTTGAGTTAGTTAATTCCTAGTTACAGGGGTATCACCAGTCCCTGTAAGGTTGTTTCTCCCTTTGACTTGATCACTGTCCATACCTCTCGGTTGTCATGTCTAAAACAGGCACTATTTAAAAGGAAAGAGAAATCTAGCAGAGACTTCAGCGCCCCAGGAGTTAAACTTTAGACCACTGACCTTGTTACTTCTGACCGTGTAAGCTCTGAGCTTCACTGGTATCTGATGAAATGTCATGGTCTGATATAGCAGTGGTCAATACCTTTTTTATATTGGTGAAGTCATGTTTTAACACATTTGAGCAATAACCTTGTATTTCATAATCTCAAACATTTAGCAGAACCATTTACCCATCACCTATCTGGGGTTTGTCTTACTACTTTACACCATGGATGGAGAAGTATCCTGAGCCTGATGCAGATCTTTTTCACCAAACATTACAAATAGCTGTAAATGGTTGTAAATTCTCAGTTTATATGTTTAATCAGATAAGGCCAATGCTTCTCTAGCCTTGAAGAACCTTGAGGTGATCTGCACAGTTCCCTGCCGCTCCCTCCTCAGCCCCAGCTACTACCACAGCTTTGGCATGACTGACAACTACTTCATCTTCATTGAGCAGCCATTCAAACTGGACATCCTCAAGATGGCCACCGCATACATGAGAGGGGTCAACTGGGCTAGTTGTCTGATGTTTTGCCCTGAGGAAAATGTAAGGGTTATAAGACTCATTTTCTTTGGCAATGAATTTAGTGATTCCAATGTACTTGGGTCTGTCAAGTACATTGTTGTTTTTTCCATTTCATGGAAATTACATCCCTTTGTGTTTTCAACTTGACAGACCCTGATTCACCTGATCGACAGAAAGACAGGCAAAGAAGTGGGCATAAAGTACTACACAGAGGCAATGATAGTGTACCATCACGTGAATGCCTTTGAAGAGGATGGTCATGTCATCTTTGATGTTATCGCCTATGAAGATCCCAGCTTATACAACATGTTCTACCTAAACGTGTTAAAAGAACAATCAAAGACCTCAGCAATGTCTGTGCCAAAGTGCAAAAGATTTGCCCTTCCTGTACAGACTGACAAGGTAATGGTTTGCAACTGATTACCATCTTAACCTTTTAAACATTGCCCTCAACTAATGAGTAGTCTGTCACGCCCTGACCATAGAGAGCTGTTTATTCTCTATGTTGGTTAGGTCGGGGTGTGATTTAGGGTGGGTTATCTAGGGGAATTGTATTTCTATGTTGGCCTGATATGGTTCCCAATCAGAGGCAGATGTTTATCGTTGTCTCTGATTGGGGATCATATTTAGGTAGCCATTTCCCCATTGTATTTGTGGGATCTCGACTATGTTTGTGTGTAGTTGTGGTCTGCACTGCATGTAGCGTCACGGTTCATTTATTTGCGTTTTTGTGCTCTAAGTTTCTCTTCTAAATAAAGGATGGAAACATACCACGCTGCGCCTTGGTCCAATCTTTATGACGAGTGTGACAGTCAACTGTTTCTATAATTTTGTGAACTGTTTCTGAAGGTGATTGATGTTGGCGATGATATGGTGAAACTCCAATACACAACAGCCAGCGCTGTGAAAGAGAAAGAGGGTAAACTACTCTGCCAGCCAGAGGTGCTTTGTGACGGTAAGACCAAAACTTGTATTGCTCAATGTTCTGTTAAATTCTTGTGCCATATAGACACTCAAAATGCATACCAGCCCAACATTTTGTTTAACAATATACTTGTGTTGATTTTGTTGTTCAGTCCCAAAATCTACTACCCAGGATAAATTATGACTTCAATGGCAAGAAGTGCAGATTTGTCTACATGACTTGTGTTGCAATGTCAGCAGTGGCAACTAAGGTAAAAGTCCCTGGGATTTTAATTTAGGCCTTTCTGAACATAACTGCATGTGTCGCTTATCTAATAATTTGTTAACTATACTTAACTTCTATAAATAGATCATGAAGTTGGACACTGAGACAATGGAGAGAGGAGAACTGCTGGCCATCAGAGCCTGTGTTCATTCCAAGACCCAACGGAGAAGGAGAGGATGATGTTGAGATTGCTTTACATGGTCCTCAAATCTTAAATATATGTTGATTTAGAATGGCCAGACATTCACACTGTATGCTGAATAAAGTTATAATTTCAATGAAAGTATGTCCATCATATTGCACCTACAAAATGTCTCTTATGTCCAGGTGTGGTCTTGACAACAGTCATCAACTCCAATCCAGGGGAATATGGCTTCATCTTAGTGCTAGATGCAAAGTCTTTCAAGGAGGTAGCTTGAGCATATGTGAATGCAGAGCTTCACATGGACATGCATGGATACTTCATCCCAAAGGAAAATTAGTCTGACAAAGCAATTATTTACGCAGAGTAGTCTACTACCCTCTACAAAGAAATATACACTATGGGAAACAATAGGGATAGTATTAGAAACTCTAAATACCAACGTGCCTTGTAAATATTGTTGTATAAACAATGTGCTAGTATTGCTACATTTTGCACAACACATGATGTGAGCAGTTATCTAAGGACTAATGCCAGTGTAGTCTGGAGTCATCTCAAGGGAAACCATAATGGATATCCTCAAGCATCTACCTATCAATATACCATTAATGTTAGGTAGCAAAAACATTTTAATTATATGATTGGTGTGTTATTTACGTATGATTTTTTATGTTTTTTTTGTCCTGTATAGGATTGTCATAAATCCTTATAATACAAATTATTGCACCATTTATTGATTTAATTAGGCCTAACAAAACAATGTGTGAAATTGTCTCCAGTCCACGAGAGGGCGCCAGTTACAACAGTGAGTGTACGTTTGCGTGACTGATACCTACGTCATATTGTGGAGACGAACATTGACATCGAGGGGCATGACTTTTTAAAAACTTGTGTTGGATTACTGTTCATTATTGTTTTATCTTCAGTAAAGGACTTGGTCACGATGCTCTCTATTTCCAGGTTTCTTCTAAAAAATCAAGTAAATCAATTTCATTCATTCTAATGCATAACGTTAGACTAGCCAACTTTGAAGGTTGAGTGCGACTGTTTTCTGCTCACTCAAGTCAGACAGCAAGTGACACTTGCCATTTAACGTTAGCTAGTTAAGTGAGCTATCTAACGTTACATCTTGTAATTCAATATGTATTGTGAGGTAGCAAACGTTCGCTAACTGTCTTTGAAAACATTTGTTTTAGGCTGTTTTGGTTTCTAGACAGTTGCAGAGGACTCTGTCTTCTCAGACAGATGGAGAGACCCGAATTGCACACATTCTCAAAGAGAAGTTTCCATCGGCCACGTCTCTAAAAGTTGTGGACATATCAGGTAAATAGACATAGAAACGTGGGTATCAAAAGGGGTCCTGGTCTAGCCCAGCTAGCTAGATCATTATGCATAATCAAATGTGTGTTACAACGACGCTGAATTTGTTGGTGTCTTGCTGGTATTCAGTAGACTCATTCTCGCGTGGTAATCCTTCCATATTAGGTCTCGTTTACGCGACTATTGGAATGAAATGCGAGAAGCCTGGGCTTCCTAGGATAATGCATTGTGTGAATTATTGGCGGTTGGCATCCAATAATAATAGTGCATTGGTGTACCAGATGCACTCATAGGTTCAATAAAATACCTATGGAAAAACAACCAAAAACCCAGCCCAAACTGCATATACTACCATACCCAGCATTATCCCTAACCACAGGCCTGAGTCGACATTACCTCCTTTATTAACAACTTCTGTAGTTCCTTTATAGAAATATCTAGATTATCCAGAAAATATTCAGCTGCTCTACACAACAATTCCAATTTTATCTGACCAGCTCTCTACTTATGCAGCACAATTCACAACCATAGTGATGAAGGTCAGAAACCTGGACTTGTCCAAACACAGTTGCTTGGATCCACACATTTCACTGGGAACATTCACTATTTGTCCTCCTCCCTCTGAGCAGGCAATGGAGAGAGCCTTGAGCCCTACCTCCTGATTCATCCTTCTCACTGCTTCTGTTTATGTAACACCCTGTCCCACCTGTGTCTGTTTCACCTTTACCAGGCACTCTGTAGCCCTGGCCTCACGACTACCTCCACAATTACTACACTTTCTGGGCTCATCCTCCAAATATTTCTCCACTACGTGGAAACCTCCACACCTTGCACATCTAGGTTGCCCCATCCTACACACTGACGCTACATGACCACATTTCTGGCAGCGGAAACACTGCAGAACAGCTGGCACGAATGCTCTATCCGGATAGCTCAATATATCTCAACATTACCAGATCAAAAGTACCTCCAAAGCATAGCAAAACCAACAGGTTCCTCCAATCTATCTCGATTACAGCTAAGCCACATAGCCTCACACACACCAGAAACCTTCCTCTTTAGCTACTCAACCTCTACACTTAGAGGCACTGCTATCAYACCCTTGAGTGAAGCCCTGCTCTGTAAACTAAAGCACATTATTTCTCGTTCTCCCAGTCAGACCATGCACACTGCTCAGTCCCTTTGGGAGGTGGATATGCATCCTATCCGAACAAATAAACTATCTTAACATACTGCATACATACTTCCATATCCTACTCTCCATCCAC
Organism: Salvelinus sp. IW2-2015; assembly: GCF_002910315.2. Classification (NCBI taxonomy): domain Eukaryota; kingdom Metazoa; phylum Chordata; class Actinopteri; order Salmoniformes; family Salmonidae; genus Salvelinus; species Salvelinus sp. IW2-2015. The sequence goes on along the minus strand of NW_019942586.1, from coordinate 157,219 downwards.
CTTGAGACCTCAAATGGGTCTGCCAAAACCCCAGATTTACTTTTTCTAAGAACCAAACTCCAATCACCATAGAATCCTCATAGACAATCCTCTTATTTCCATTCCCCGTATCTGCTTCCTTTCCATTCTTCAAAGGCACTGCAGTCACCCCATCTTTCTTCTCTGACTCCTCTCTTCCATTTTTACCTATCTCATCTTAACTCTCTTCACTTCCCTCACTCCATGATCACTATTAACCGGAGAAAAAAAGGTTTTCAGCTTCATCTCTTAATTTATTTACGCGAGGGCTAGTTAAGTCTACGCTCGACTAATGCTCGGCCTAGGCAGCGGCGTCATACACCCATTATTTTAGAAGTGTTACGAAGTATGAGAGTATTGAGGGGGGATGATCCGGAGGGGGAAGTTGGATAATAATTTTCCCCCTGCAATCTAGAGCCGTAATCATTATGCCTAATTCTATGATTTTTCTGGATAGGTTTTCTAAGCATACCTCTTTACCTGTTCAATTTGAATGAGGGTGTCATTCTGACTATTGTAAATCACACATCAATATACTGCACTAATATGCCTAGGATATTACATACAAATTACAACACAGTACATGGGATCATAACACATATCAATACAGGCACATATCATGGCATCATAATTAATTCACAACTATCATGATATTATCATAAGGTGCCAGATTACATTAAAACCAAGTATGTTTCTGCATTTCTAAGCATACCTCTTGAGCTGTCTGTATCCTCATGCCTGGTGCTTATTTTTGTTACGCTTCTCTGCATCTCTGCTAAAATCTGGGTAAAAGATTGAAAGGAATGTGAGTCTTATTCAGTACATTTAGTAATTACTTGCTTTTCTAAAGCCTAGCAAAATTGCCAGCAGACATGCCAGCTAAGATAGTTGGACAACCTACGCTAGTTATGAGGTTGGGAGATTGGGAACCTATCTAGCAGGCTAGCTAAAGCAAACTTCATAAAATGGCTAGGTGGCTAGTATTACAGAGAAACAACAAAATATTTGTGTTTTATTTATTCATCAAGAAATAATCAATAGGGTACATAGCTTAATCAAATTAATGTATAAACTTACCTCCTGCGAGTTCTGCCCATCACCAGCAGCTAAAATCAAATCAAAAACAGGACAAATCTTAGGGGGCACGTGCCCTTCTTCCCCCTATGGGCATGACGCCTCTGATTCCTTGGTGCACTCATGACAATTGTGTGTCATTATGTTTTCTGTTCTCAGGTGGCTGTGGTGCCATGTATGAAGTCCATATAGAATCCAATGAATTTAAAGGGAAAAGAACTGTTCAACAACACCAACTAGTCAACCAGGTAACCTATGGAGATACATTCTGTAGATATAAATTAGTTTGCACCATTGTATAGAAGGGTATAGGCTATATAGCTGTCAAAATTGTACATTTGCTTTGGTTGATACTGTTTTGTACCGATCAGATGTGTKGGGGGAGAGAAAGCAACAACAAGTAGTAAAGTAGTCCATATGCAAAATTGTTGCAGAAACAGCACAGCTGAAAACTGCTATGTTCTCATCCACAGGCTCTCAAGGAGGAGATCCAAGGAATGCATGGACTACGAATATTCACAGATGTTCCTCGAGAGTAGGACCAAGCCCTTTTACAAATTGTAGGTCTATGAATGTACACCCCTCAAACGGAATGTCATAGGCTGATTACATTTTCATCTAAGGATGAACACCCTAAAATCTCAGATGAATTGCTGATGTGTCTATGACAGTAACAAAGGAAATGGTTTGTCCTGTTACTTCCTGACAGTATTGTCATAAATAATCTGAAGAATTTATGGTAGGGACATATTTTACAATGTCAATTGTGTAATAAATGTAACAATAAAACTATCACATATTTTTATTTATTTACCATAAACACAATTAAATTATTGATGAGATTGAAGATGAGATTATTCGAATGATGCCTTTACAGAAGACATTGACCTAAAAAGCTATGATGCGCACAAAATAACGCTGTCAGGATTCAGTAGTAAATTGCCAAGTCAATTGGATAGGGGCCTAATTGAGTTGGCCTGTAGTTTTTTTAACCATTGTAAAGATAGGATGCAAATACATTGTAGTGAACAGACGGAAAACCTCATAAGACAACTAGCTATGCAACGTTTCTTGTACATTTAATCTGTAATTGAAAATCCTTCCTATATTTGTGTTTTTGTTTAGTGTAGTAGTTGTTTGTCATGAGACAAGTTTTCATTCTGTTTCCAGTATTTATGTTCTGTTATTCCTCCTTGTTAACCATTAATGTAGAAATAAAAGTTGTTGACAAAGTAGATGGATTTAAATAAATAGTATGTGATTAAAAGGACAAAAACACAGGACCCTTATGTCTTTATTAAAGGGATACTTCAGGATTTTGCCTACACTACTGTAGAACTTATAATTTGCCAGTGTCTAACAACTTCATTAGATTGTAATAATCACTGTGTTGACCTACTTCTACTGTGGCCCCAATGCGACCCATACTTGGTAAATGTACTGCAGTTTTTTTCTACTGGGAAATTCGCCAGCAGGTGGGGCCCACTAGCTATTTCCCTGGCCAATATTTTTGTGGGTTAGTACTTAAAGTGAGAATACATTTTACTACATGGTAGCCTACTTGAGATGTAACTTTGTTGCTCACTTATTCATAAACAGGTTATGATTGAATTATAGACATAAACTATTGCCAGTAAATGGGCATTCATAATTTTGATATTCCCCAAATACTGATATACAATGTCATGTAGCCTATGTGTTGTGGTAGTCAATCAATGTTAGGTTCATGTTTTGATACTCACAAATATTTGAATTTATGTGCCTGGAAGAAGAAATTTGCGAATAACCTTGTCTGATCACGTGCTCATTTGTAGCCACAATAGTGGAATTTGCAACAAAAAAAAAAGTGGAATTTGCAACAACAACAAAAAAGTGGAATTTGCGGTTCGTCTTCAAAATAAAAGTCCCCCATTTGAAAGTGATGTTAAGGGATAAAAATAGTGGAATCATGTCATATTTGAACAGAATAATCCTAAACAAATTTGGATGTTACATTATTTAAAATGAAATACAATAATTAATTAATTTGACAATAAACAGAAACATCTGTTGAAATCCAACTGCATTGTGTTATGTCAGATAATGCGTAAATTCTGCCTGCACTGATCGGTTGAGAGACGCGCTTTGCATAGGAGTGATGCCATCTGACATAAGACAATGATCCCACTGTGGATGTATTAGACTGCATAATTGCATTGGGGGACATACATACAGTACAAGTCAAAAGTTTGGATACACCTCATTCAAGGGTTTTTCTTTATTTTTACTATTTTCTACATTSTTGTAGCAACCAAAAAAGTGTTCAACAAATGAAAATATATTTTATATTTGAGATTCTTCAAAGTAGCCACCCTTTGCCTTGATGACAGCTTTACAAAGTCTTGGCATTCTCTCAACCAGCTTCATGCGGTAGTCACCTAGAATGCATTTCAATTAACAGGTGTGCCTTGTTGAAAGTTAATTTGTGGGATTTCTTTCCTTAATGTTTTTGAGACAATCAGTTGTGTTGTGACAAGGTATACATAAAATAGCCCTATTTGGTAAAAGACCAAGTCCATATTATGGCAAGAACAGCTCAAATAAGCAAAGAGAAGTGACAGTCCATCATTACTTTAAGACATGAAGGTCTGTCAATCTGGAAAATGTCAAGAACTTTTAATGTTTCTTCAAGTGCAGTTACAAAAGCCATCAAGCGCTATGATGAAACTGGCTCTTGAGGACCACCACAGGAAAGGAAGATCCAGAGTTACCTCTGCTGCAGAGGATACTTTCAATAGAATTAACTGCACCTCAGATTGCAACCCATAAAAAAAATATATGTTTATTTTTATTTCACCTTTATTTAACCAGGTAGGCTAGTTGAGAACAAGTTCTCATTTGCAACTGCGACCTGGCCAAGATAAAGCATTGCAATTCGACACATAGAACAACACAGAGTTACACATGGAATAAACAAAACATACAGTCAATAATACAGTAGAACAAAGAAAACAAAATGTCTATATACAGTGAGTGCAAATGAGGTAAGGCGAAGTAATTACAATATAGCAATTAAACACTGGAATGGTAGATGTGCAGAAGATGAATGTGCAAGTAGAGATACTGGGGTGCAAAGGAGCAAGATAAATAAATACAGTATGGGGATGAGGTAGGTAGATAGATGGGCTGTTTACAGATGGGCTATGTACAGGTGCAGTGATCTGTGAGCTGCTCTGACAGCTGGTGCTTAAAGCTAGTGAGGGAGATATGAGTCTCCAGCTTCAGAGATATTTGCAGTTCGTTCCAGTCATTGGCAGCAGAAAACTGCAAGGAAAGACGACCAAAGGAGGAATTGGCTTTGGGGGTGACCAGTGAGATCAAATCAAATCAAATTTTATTAGTCACATACACATGTTAATGCGAGTGTAGCGAAATGCTTGTGCTTCTAGTTCCGACAATGCAGTAATAACCAACAAGTAATCTAACCTAACAATTCCACAACTACTACCTTATACACACACAAGTGTAAAAGGAGATATAAGGAATATGTACATAAGGATATATGAATGAGTGGTGGTACAGAACGGCATAGGCAAGATGCAGTAGATGGTATAGAGTACGGTATATACATATGAGATGAGTTACTGTAGGGTATGTAAACATAAAGTGGCATAGTTTAAAGTGGCTAGTGGTACATTGTTAACATAAAGATGGCAAGATGCAGTAGAAATTGATATAGAGTACAGTATATACATATGAGATGGGTAATGTAGGGTATGTAAACATTATATTAAGTGGCATTGTTTAAAGTGGCTAGTGGTAAATTTTTACATAATTTCCAATCAATTCCCATTTTAAAGTGGCTGGAGTTGAGTCAGTATGTTGCAGCGGCCGCTAAAATGTTAGTGGTGGCTGTTTAACGATCTGATGGCCTTGAGATAGAAGCTGTTTTTCAGTCTCTCGGGTCCTGCTCTTGATGCACCTGTACTGACCTCGCGCTTCTGGATGATAGCGGGGTGACAGGCAGTGGCTTGGGTGGTTGTTGTCCTTGATGATCTTTATGGCCTTCCTGTGACATCGGGTGGTGTAGGTGTCCTGGAGGGCAGGTAGTTTGCCCGGTGATGTTTGCAGACCTCACTACACCTCTGGAGAGCCTTACCGGTTGTGGGCGGAGCAGTTGCCGTCACAGGCGGTGATACAGCCGACAGGATGCTCTCGATTGTGCAATCTGTAGAAGTTTGTGAGTGCTTTTGGTGACAAGCCGAATTCTTCAGCCTCCTGATTGTTGAAGAGGCGGCTGCTGCGCCTTCTTCACGACGCTGTCTGTGTGGGTGGACCAATTCAGTTTGTCCGTGATGTGTACACCGAGGAACTTAAAAACTTTCCACCTTCTCCACTACTGACCCGTCGATGTGGATAGGGGGGTGCTCCTCTGCTGAGATATACCTGCTGGAGCGCGTGCTACGGTGGGTGCTGCTATGGTGACCAGTGAGCTGAGATAAGGCGGGGCTTTACCTAGCAGAGACTTGTAGATTAACCTGTAGCCAGTGGGTTTGGCGACGAGTAATGACAGCTTACATGAAGGCCCCACTCTCACACCCCCAAAACGAGATACGACGATCCGGTAACAAACATCCCCCGCTATCGAAATATGTTGGATGATATCTCCTCTCTAAGTCTTTAGATCGAGATGTGCATTCCCTCTTCTCTCCCGGCTGAACCCACCAACAACGAAGATGGCATCTAACCACAGACTGAAGACTCAAAGACAATCCAAAGTTATGAGGTTTGAGTAGGTAGATAGATTGGCACGGCTCATTTATTATAGATAGATACGCACATTACCTGAAGGAGTCGTATGCGAATCGGATCAGGTGAAATTGGTCGATCTTATACGAGGGTCAACATGCTTTTGGTCAGCGATGAGTGACGGCCCATTGCCCTTCTGAGGTTGAGATATAGGATAGCCGCCATATTCTTAGATTAATTGTAATTGGGATTGGAGATGGCTCTTCACTTGTGAAGTTCCAACTGGGAGGAGGTTACCTGTAACAAGACACCTTCGACTCATTTCCCTCGTAACGTTGGATTACTCCGTATGTAATCAGAAAAGCCCCGTCCCAGTAAGAAGTTCACGCTGAAATGCCTGGACGTGCCGACGCAGGTGCGGGCAGTGGATCGGTTGAATTAGCGATGGCTCATTTGTTTAACTTTGCGTTTTAAGAACGCATCTCTCGCGCAGGCAGCACGGAAAGGAAGAGTTGTAGTGGCAATCCTTAAAAGGCCGTTGTTGGAGGTTGAGTGTTTCTAACAGTGTCCCAAGAGGGTGCAAGAAACATGTTATAACGAAGGGTATGGTCCCGTCTGGCGTTGACGCAACGGTGAATTATCGAAGAATATCAACTAGCCCAGCAAGAAAGTATACCCCATCCTCAATTAATGATGGAACTCATAAGACGCGTACAAGAAGTGGTCCCAGATTGAAATCCTGTGCCCCCTCAACCAACACCAATAAAGAAGAGAACAAGCACAAAGCAATAGGTCCGGGCAAACAGGCCCTATCATATCAACCCGAATTTGGGACAAAACTGAACTCTTAAAAAAATCAGCCAAGAAGTAGTTTTTTTCAATTGGTAACGAGCAAAGAGACAATCAAATATTTGAACAACCGCAAGGCACACTGAAATTCGAGATTCTGCACAAAATATAAGAAAAAGTGCGGGGATTGACAGAGTCGAAAGCCTTGGCCAGGTCGATGAATACGGCTGCACAGTAATGTCTCTTATCGATGGCAGTTATGATGTTGTTTAGGAAATGCTTCACAGAGTTCCAGTAACAGACATCAACTGTTCCGAAGACACTGCGTGAATCAGGCCTTCATGGTTGAATTGCTGCAAAGAAACCACTACTAAAGGACACCAATAAGAAGAAGAGACTTGATTGGGCCAAGAAACACAAGCTATGAACATTAGACCGGTGGAAATCTGTTCTTTGGTCTGATGAGTCCAAATTTGAGATTTTTGGTTCCAACCACCGTGTTTTTGTGAGACGCAGAGTAGGTGAACGGATGATTTCCACATGTGTGGTTCTCCATGAAGCATGGAGGAGGAGGTTCAAATTCAAGGCACACTTAACCAGCATGGCTCCCACAGCATTCCGCAGTGATACACCATCCCATCTGGTTTGCGCTTAGTGGGATTATCATTCGTTTTTCAACAGGACAATGACCCAAAACACACCTCCAGGCTGTGTAAGGGCTATTTGACCAAGAAGAAGAGTGATGGTGCTGCATCAGATGACCTGGCCTCCACAATCACCCGACCTCAACCCAATTGAGATGGTTTGGGATGAGTTGGATTGTAGAGTGAAGGAAAAGCAGCCAACAAGTGCTCAGCATATGTGGGAATTCCTTCAAGACTGTTGGAAAAAGCATTCCTTATTAAGCTGGTTGAGAGAATGCCAAGAGTGTGCAAAGGGTGACTACTTTGAAGAATCTCAAATATAAAATATATTTTGATTTGTTTAACACTTGTTTGGTTACTACATGATTCCATATGTGTTATTTCATAGTTTTGATGTCTTCACAATTATTCTACAATGTAGAAAATAGTACAAATAAAGAAAACCCTTGAATGAGTAGGTGTGTCCAAACATTTGACTGGTACTGTATATTCACTGTACAGCCTTACCGCCTTTAATTGGTGCACAATCCATAGGTATCAGCCTACTCAGTGACACCCACAGAACACAATATCGTTATCAGAATCATATGTGTACAGGATTATTAAAAATAAAAAAAATGTTTACAAAAATGTTGACATTAATGCCGTAGTTGTAGGCCAGAATCACTACAATAAATGTACTTTAGTTGTCAGCCTGGCCTGATATTGCGACACTAGCTACCTAACGTACTTCTCTCCTTACTGCAGGACGTGTTGTTGTGTTGCCTGCTTTGCAGCACAAACTATCACAATTGGGCAGTAGACTGTATTACGGTGACATCAAAATGGTTACTACCAATATTTTAAGTTATATATCGTGTAGGCTGCTGTCCTACTCTAAATATAATCAAGTGGCATGGAACAAATTCGCCACGTTACTGGCCCGTGAAGCAACTGCTGCTCAGTGGGTAAGCACCTCGATATCATACCGTTGTACTGGTCATTCACACRGGCTTCTTGTACGTTAGCTGACATCCAGATGGTGACCAATACTACAAGTTATTTCCCCCTCGTCCATTGAAATAAACATAACTTTATTTTACAAGTTTGAATTAGTGCCAATGCCATGCTTCTGTTTTTGCCATCAAGTCAACATTAACTAGGCTCATCAGCACGACTGACTGAACCGAAGCCTTTCGTCTCCACTCGACTCTCAACTGCGCGACATACGTGATCAATTTGGGCACTAGGCGTGTCCCTGCTAATGATTTATATATACACTAGATGACTGTAAGGGGGCGCCGATTTGTAGTTTTGTACCTCCATCTTGGCACTTCCCCACCAGTGTAAAACAAATATTTTGGAAGCTACATAAATACATGTATGACTGTCTACATTCGTTTTTGCCACGTGTATTATGTTACAGACAATGTAATACATACTTTTAAATCATATTATGCGAGCTAAACGTAAATTAAAAAAWATATATTTTTATAAAATCCTTAAAGTATATATTTTTTAGATGAATAATGTTACTGTCCCTACTACAACAAAACAATACTTAAATACATGCAATTTTGTCCTTGAAACGTTTGATTGAGGAGTGCCAATATGGCGAGTGTGGCTTCAAATCCTCTCATTGGCCAATACACAGCACAAGCAATCCAAGGTTTATAAACATCTTTGGTGCGAATAGCCTCTCCCTCTTCCAAAAGAGAACTGATTCGGCTCATACTGCGCATTCTGAACTTGGAAGGAGGGAAGGACCAGTTACAAACTCGAGCATCCCCTTCCAGCCTCACGAAGCCCACCGACATGGCTAAAGAAGGAACGGAGATGACAGAGGAAACTGAGCACATGATAGAGAAGAATAGAGCAAAAGAAACAGAAAATGTATCTGCAGGAGATACCAAAGAAATGCGAGCCGTAATACTTTCCGGTTTCGGGGGTCTCAACAAACTCCGGGTAACCAAGAAGGCGATGCCTGAGCCACAGGAGGGGGAAGTGAAAATTCGCGTCAAAGCATGGTAAACGTTGCATATTAAACTGTTGATTAATTGCTACATTGATGCCTGCCTATATGATCTTAAAATATCAGTGATTCGAAGTTACCACATTCACAAGTGTATTGCAACATGTTGCAGATTCTGATTCAGTATGGGCGACCCATGAATAAAAGGTTCAACTCGACCTGTATAGTTTGTAAAAGTGACACGAGAAAAGGACTCATTGCATTCACGAAGCCACATGCCCTCTGATGTTTCACTGTCTGTAGTAGATTATTAAGATGATTCATGTGGACCAATGTGGTCTGTGGACCAATCATGCAAATTAAAAGCAAAAACACCTGAAATGTTGGAATGAATTACAATTTGGCTTGATACAATTATTTGCTTGGCTTGTTCTTGACTGATCATCTTAATGAGCTTTTATTGGCTATGGCAGAAGGGGGAATAGTTACTGTAAATACCTCAAGCTAGGTGAAATTGATTTTCTCATTACAACTGGCTCATACAAAGTCCTACAGTTGTGGTATTTGTGCTCTATTCTCTTATGATAGGCTACTTGGCATTTAGTAAGTAGATTCTGTTGAGGGATTGAATAATTGTCTTTAGTCCAACCATATTGTTTTATTGATAATATTGAAATACATAATAAATACACATAAACTATACTTTCAACAAGTGGCATGCAATTTTTCCATAAGAGGGAGAGCCTGTTACAGATATGCTCTATCACAGATTGGCTATTCATTGTTCAGTGCATGTGAATCACTATGGCCTTGGAACTGTAGCACCTTTTATTAGTCTGGAATTCAAGCATGGGTTTGTAGATGTCAAACAGTTTGTGTTGTGAATTTATGACTGCGAAGGCATTTATTTACTAACATATTTTAAGTCTAAGTAACATTTATCGAATAGTGAAAATGTCCATCATGCATTATTGTGTCTTCTCCAATCACCTAAGTGAAAAATAAATAACTGCTTGATTGTGAGGTTAATAATAATGAGACATTTACTGTTGCAGTGGCTTGAACTTCCTGGATCTTATGGTGCGTCAAGGTAATATTGACAATCCTCCGAAAACTCCACTTGTCCCTGGATTTGAATGTTCTGGAATAGTTGAGGCGATGGGAGAAAACACCAAGGGATTCGAGGTCAGTGAATCCAGATCACAGTATGTTACAGATATTATGTCATGGATTAGTAGCACAACTACATTGATCTCACTTTGCATTTTTACCTCCCAAATTATTGATTTGTGTTCCAGTTTGAAATGGTTAATGTTGATATTTTGAAATGCATTGGTCAGAGTAGCATGTGAGGTTTGTTGCATTTCTAAAACAAACCTGTAAACATGTCACCTCCAAAATGTGCATTTATCATATTTTATAGCTTACCCTTTCCTCTCTTCAGATAGGAGACCGGGTTATCGCTTTTGTAAATTACAACGCCTGGGCAGAGGTGGTTTGCACACCGCTGGATTACGTCTATAACATGCCTGATGATATGACTTTTCCTGAGGCAGCGGCCTTCTCCATGAACTTCGTGGCTGCCTACATGATGCTGTTTGAGGTTGCCAATCTCCGAGAGGGGATGTCAGTATTGGTCCACTCAGCAGGGGGGGGTGTGGTAAGTCAACTCCCGAAAGGAGGTGGAAAGAAATCATCTCCTGAAAATGATATCAGTGATGTTACTATAGATACCGCCAAGGTGTGTATCTCTGGTGGCTCTTGAGGGTAACAGCCTGTGGCTATTATCAGACAGCTCAGATGCTGTTTTACATAATGCTGTATTCATGATTGAAGATGATGGTGAGATGTGGCTGAGAAAACGACATCTAGGAAAGATGTGACTGTGGTTGAAGATGGAGAGTATCTGGCCTGTGCTGGTTACAGTATATATGCACACAGACTCTTCAGATGTTTTAAAATATTTTTTTTTACAAGACATTGAATTATCAGGCTCATGTAGCACATTTCCCTTTAGCGAAAGCACTGTTAGTGATTCCCAGCTWTAATAATTAAACATAACTAGAGATGTAACTATACTCTACTCTAGAGATGCTCCTACAGACTGTAATTCATGAACAACCTCTTACAGTGTGTCAACATACAGTAGAGCGACTGCTCAGATTTCAGACTGATGCACACAATGGGGTATAACTCTGTTGTTTAATTCACACATGTAGTACCATACTGTAGTAGAGATGGACAAGAAAACATTTACTGTCTTTACCTAGTGTGTTGAATGATTAGAACAGGATGAGAATAATTATTATAATTATTTTTCATATAAAATATGGATTATGGTTGGTAAATCTGTGGAAATGTCATTGTCTGGATTGGCCTTGTGTAATACTGTCTGTGTCTTGGAGAGTCTGACTGGGATTGTGTGGTGTTTTTCAGGGTCAAGCTGTGGCTCAGCTGTGCTCCACTATACCCCGCGTCACCGTGTTTGGAACGGCCTCATCTTTCAAACATGAAGCCATCAAAGACTCTGTGACCCACCTCTTCGACAAAAATGCTGATTATGTACAAGAAGTTAAAAAGTAAGGTTTGTTTTTTGTTCTACAATAGCAATTATTGGGATAAAATCTTTCTTCTAAACATAGAGCTGCAGAGGTAATTGTTCTACACAATTGTTATGAATAAGACTAATTTGTTAGCAAATGTGTAATTTCGTTGGATCTTACAGATTTATTAAAATATGTTTAGATATAATTTCACATAATTACTAATGATCTCTTTCGATTTATAATGTGCAATTTGATATGTACATATGAAATGATAATGTGATAACGTAGAACACAGAGCATGTAGAGCTCAGGGAGGATGCAGATGTTAGTCGATGCCATATTTGGACGTGTGTGGCTACGGTCCCTATGGCAACACGCAGCTCGTCTCCGAGAGCAACGGCAGTGTGTGGGCAGAGTGCTCAGAGGCTCTCTGAAGGCAACCTGCAACAGGCTGTCTGCTGGGGACGTGGAACAGCTGGGCCAATCAGGAAAGCGCCCCGATGCCTCATAAATACTATGCCCATTCAGATGCACTCTGCATGTCATTTTCTTGTCTGTTCCAAACATATTACTCACCATATGTCTGCTGCAGAGGGACAAGTGAGAGCCATGAAAAAATGAGTTTTTGATCAGTCATGGAAATAAAAGTGCTGGAAACAAATTGGCTCCCTTTTAAAAAGAAGATGGAGAACAAGCTTTGGAGGAAAAATACTTTTGGTGTAGGTACAGACAACTAGCACAAAAATAATATTGCGATATTGTCAAAACGATATGATATATCGTTCAAAAATAATATCCCGATATGTAACTGTATGGATTTAGTCTCCCATCATAATTATCTTGTTGATTGGCAATCAGTGCAATCCATAGGGATGCTGCCACCTCAATAGGAGACCATCAGAAAAGACCCTCTATGCCAAGGCTAACTTCATGTCTACTGTCTAGTAGGAATAGTGTTTTGGAGGTGAGTCATGCAGTCAGGAGGCTTAAAGCATGTCATCCGATAATCACATTCTGAATTTATTCTGAAGTGCTTTATAAATGCATACATTCAACCAAGCTTTCCTCTTGAGTTCCTTTCTTAAGGAGCCTAATCCTTGGTTCCCCCTCAGTACTTATTGACAGAGGGAGAATACTGTCTGCCTGCATATCACAATGGTAGTAAATACAGCCATATCAGAGGGAGGGGCAGATTAATAAGCCTTTCATCTCTGTGGCCCCACATTCCTCTCAGGATCAAGAGAAAAGCAAAATTAAATTGGTCTTAAGTCGCTCCTTTTACAATATGCAAGGCCATGGGCATCATAAGACCCCGAGCAGTTTAGCCAAGCAGGCGGTCAGGCCACCAGGCAGAAAGGAAGGCTATAGGACCCTTGATCAGAACATGCCTCTCATTCTTTCTTTTACATTTGTGCTCTTAAGTGAGTCATGCCACGAAAAATCGCACTGATGGTTAACCTGTCCAATGCTTTTAATACTGTATCACTTGAAATCAAGAGTGGAATTTGATGGAACAAAGGCTGATCGAATTGTCAATAAAGTGGATTGTTTATTATTTGCTAAAAATATATAAATGTAACTATTGAAATCTGAACTAAACATTGAATGACTAATAGATTGATAGGCGTCTGATGAAGCCTGTAGTTGAGGCTGTCTGTAAATGAGGAACATGTTGATTCTCGTTAATTGAATTTCCTGTATTTGGTAGGATCTCTCCAGAGGGAGTGGACATGTGTCCTGGACTGTCTGTCTGGGAGAACACTGGTAAAGGCCTCGCGGTTCTGCCTGAGGCCTCTGGGAACCTACATCCTCTACGGTTGGTGTCCTATCAGGATGCTACTCTTAAATTTGCTACATTGTGCCACCAGTATCACACATAAGACTCTTGAGATATGATGTGCTGTTAGCCTGTGAATGATGAAGTTTCTTTAGTGACATTTTTAATTTAGAACATTTCAAACTTACTGACAGGTATTGTATATAGGTTAGGCACCATTGTACTTGTGCTATACTGTACATATACACTGCCTTCAAGAAGTATTCACACCCCTTGACTTATTCTATATCTTGTTGTTTTACAGCCGGAATTCAAAATGGATTAAATATATATTTTTTCTCACTCATCTACACACAATACCCCGCAATGACAAAGTGAAARCATGTTTTTAGAAATGTTAGCAAATCTAATTTACTTAAGTATTCACACTCCTGAGTCAATACATGTAGCGGTAGGTAGCCTAGTGGTTATAGTGTTGGGCCAGTAACCGAAAGGTTGCTAGATCGAATCCCCGAGCTGACAAGGTAAATCTGTCGTTCTGCCCCTGAACAAGGCAGTTAACCCACTGTTCCCTAGTAGGCTGTCATTGTTATTAAGAATTTGTTCTTAACTGACTTGCCTAGTTAAATAAAAGTTAAATAAAAAAATGTAAAACATTTGGCAGCAATTACAACTGTGAGTCTTTCTTGCAAACCTGGATTGTACAATATTTGGCCATTATTCTTAAAAAAAAAATTTTGTTGATCATTACAAGACTTCCCATAAATTTTCAAGCAGATTTAAGTCAAAACGGTAACTTGCCACTCAGAAACATACACTGTCTTCTTGGTAAGCAACTTCAGTGTAGATTTGGCCTTGTGTTTTAGATTGTTGTCCTGCTGAAAGGTGAATTCATCTCCCAGTGTCTGGTGGAACAAGGTTTTCCTGTTGGATTTGCCTGTGCTTAGCTCCATTCTCTTTCTTTTGTATTCTGAAAAACTCCCCAGTCCTTAATGATTACAAGCATACCCATAACTTGATGCAGCCACCACTATGCTTGAAAATATGGAGAGTAGTACTCGGTAATGTGTTGTATTGGATTTGCCCCAAACATAATACTTTGTATTCAGGACAAAAAGTTAATTGTTTTACCACGTTTTGCATTATTACTTTAGTGTCTTGTTGCAAACTGGATGCATATTTTTGAATAGTTTTGTTCTGTACAAGATTCCTTCTTTTCACTGTCAATTAATTTAGTATTGTAGAGTAACTACAATGTTGTTGATCAATCCTCAGTTTTTTCCTATCACAGCCATTAAACTCTGTAACTGTTTTAAAGTCACTATTGGCATGGGGAAATCCCTGAGCGGTTTCCTTCCTCTCCGGCAACTGAGTTAGAAAGGACACCTGTATCTTTGTAGTGACTGGGTGTATTAATACACCATCCAAAGTGTAATTAATAACTCCACCGTGCTCAAAGGGATATTCAATGTCTGCTTTTTATTTTATTTTTTACCCATCTACAAATAGGTGCACTTCTTTGCAAGGCATTGGAAACCCTCCCTGGTCTTTGTAATTGAATCTGTATTTGAAATGCACCGCTCGACTGAGGGACCTTACATATAATTGTATGTATGGGTTACAGAGATGAGGTAGTCATTCAAAATTCATGTTAAAAACTATTAATTCACCCAGAGTCCATGCAACTACTTACACTACTTGACCAAAAGTATGTGGACACTTGCTAGTCGGACATCTCATTCCAAAATCATGAGCATTAATATGGAGTTGATCCCCCTTTGCTGCTATAACAGCCTCCACTCTTCTGGGAAGGCTTTCCACTAGATGTTGGAATATTTTTGTGGTGACTTGCTTCCGTTCAGTCAAAAGAGCATTAGTGAGGTCGGGCACGGATGTTGGGCGATTAGGCCTGGCTCGCAGTCTGTATGGACTTCGCTTTGTGCACAGGGGCATTGTCATGCTGAAACAGGAAAGGGCCTTCCCCAAACTGTTGCCACAAAGTTGGAAGGATAGAATCATCTAGAATGTCAGTGTATGCTGTAGCGTTAAGATTTCCCTTAACTGTATCTAAGGAGCCTAGCCTGAACCATGAAAAATAGCCCCAGACCATTATTCCTCCTCCACCAAACTTTACAGTTGGGACTATGCATTCGAGCAGGTAGCATTCTCCAAACCCAGATTTGCCCGTCAGACGGCAAGATGGTAAAGTGCGCTTCATCACTCCAGAGAACGCATTTCCACTGCTCCAGAGTTCAATGGCGGTGAGCTTTACATCACTCCAGCCGACGCTTGGCATTGCGCATGGTGGAAACCCATTTCATGAAGCTCCCGACAAACAGTTCTTGTGCCGACGTTGCTTCCAGAGGCAGTTTGGAACTCGGTAGTGAGTATTGCAACCGAGGACAGGCGATTTTTACGCGCTACGCACTTCAGCACTCAGCGGTCCCGTTCTGTGAGCTTGTGTCGCCTACCACTTCGCAGCTGAGCCGTTGTTCCTCCTAGACGTTTCCACTTCACAATAACAGCACTTACAGTTGACCGGGGCAGCTCTAGCAGGGCAGAAATGTGTCGTTTTGTCTATGGAGATGACATGGCTGTGTGCTCGATTATATACACCTGTGTGGCTGAAATAGCCAAATCCACTAATTTGAAGGGGTGTCCATATACTTTTGTATATATAGTGTGTGTGACTTGTTAAGCACATTTTTACTCCTGAACTTATTTAGGCTTGCCATAACAAAGGGGTTGAATACTTGTTGACTCAAGACATTTTAGCTTTTCATTAAAAAAAATGACAAAAATGGCTTTGACGTTATGGGGTACGAAAAATTGCAATTTAATCTATTTTAAATTCAGGCTAAAACACAACAAAATGTGGAAAAAGTCAACTGGTGTGAATACTTTCTGAAGGCACTGTTTCCTATGACATAGCTTAGACCACAAATATTTTTTACGTTTCTTGTAAGCTCTTTCACCTTGTCTAAGGACACTTAGAATACAGATGGTCCTATTATTTATAGGTAATATCCCTCCATCTACTCAATAGTCAATCTGGACAGAATTTAAGCGACCGCTTGAACTTCATTGAAAACCAAGCGCGCGTTGTGATTCAGTGTGAAATGTAGGTTAATTCAAATGGATAAAAAAATGATACCTGAATTTATTTTACTGACCCTGGCTTTTATCCACATCTGAATTGTTTAATTACAAGAGTCTTCTTGGGTTTCAGATAATGTAGAATTAGTGTTTCTGTCAGTATGACAGTCGTGGAGTTGTAACACTAGTGCGGCATGAATCAATGAATAATATAACGGTGGACAGAGTTCATTAGCTGTGCCAGATCTAAAGGAGGCAACCGCTCCTCCCCCACAATAACCCCTCTTCACCTCACGGCTCTTTACGGTTCACCTATCACTTCAGCCCAACAGTTAACACAGCCACCCTGTCTCTCTCTATAAGCTTGTGTCTTTGTTTTTGTGTTTTCAGGCTCATCAAACATGGTGACCGGGGAAACAAAGAGTTTCTTCAGCCTTGCAAAATCTGTGAGTCAGAAAAGTCTGTCACTGAGTTTACAGAATGGAACAGTCTGTTTAATATTTATCGAACATTCATTACTTACAATGAAACACAAATGAGTTATTGGGGTAAGTGATGTGTGTGTCTCTGGTTTGACTCCCCAGTGGTGGCAGGTTGAGAAGGTGAACCCTATTAAACTCTACGAGGAGAACAAGGTCATTGCTGGATTCTCGCTGCTCAACCTCCTGTTCAAGCAGGGCAGGTGTGGGCAGGTGAAAACGGTGGTGGAGAAACTCTTCTCSCTCTACAACCAGAAGAAGATCAAACCTGTGGTGGACTCCCTGTGGGCACTGGAGGAGGTAAGTGGACAGCTGGTGGGCAGGGACATTTCCCTGAACACATCTGGCATGATGTCTTTAACTGGTAGGTCTACTATACAGCCAATCTGGGAATGATCCACACGGTCACTAAGGAAACACAGATGGGTAGTAGGAAAGTTTTAGAGAAGGTGGTATGGAAACATCCTGGATGGAGTGTCATCTGTTGTTTGTCACTTTTCCGCTGTTAGTGGACGTTGGTTCGGCCCGCAGATGGCAGGTGGGCCGTTGAGACCGGTTGCTTGTTTTGATGGATGCAGTTATGCGACGTTCACATTCACGCCCACATGAATTCCATACATCAATCTCCTCTCCATCTCTGCCAGTGCATCTCTCTGGGTGTCTGTTTTCCTCTTTCTGTTTCTACACCGTCACCAACTCTGTTTGTAAAGAAACACAAATGTGACATTTGGGTGTTTCACACATTCTGCTATTTCTGTGGACTTGATAGTGGAACTGCTAGTGGTTAGCAGGCAGCTCAGCACAGAGGGTCATAGAGTCATTTATTGAGACTACAGTCCTGCTGCTATGAGGTAGATGATTGGTGGTTTAATTATTCACAAGATCCCCTGCTTATAGAACAGTGAAAGACCTTCCGGAGCTTTCCTCTCCATTCATATTACTGGTGTTTACCTCCACTCAGTTATTTTTATTTATACACCTATACATTATACATACATACACATATTGACCAAAATCTGTTTCAAGTGAAAAAAGGTATAGACAAATTGAATTATTTCTGTCCTTCCTATCGAATGTCTGAGACACTACTGTACATTTCATTTATCCATTCCAGGAAATGTGAATAGTTTCTCTGGTAAGGCTGACATGTTATTATTTGAGTAGAAACAGTCAAGGAGATACAGTGTGTCATGTAATTTGATTTAATTACATTGTGTTGGTTAGGTGGCCAGTTCAAATCACAGAGCCGACCTCTGATTCAGAGGGGTTGGGTTAAAAGCGGAAGTAAAGTTTTGGTTGTGTGCACTAGACCAGTGGTTCCCAAACTTTTTATAGTCCCATACCCCTTCAAACATTCAACCTCCAGCTGTGTACCCCCTCTAGCACCAGGGTCAGCGCACTCTCAAATGTTGTTTTTTGTCATCATTGTAAGCCTGCCACACACACACACTATACGATACATTTATTAAACATAAAAATGAGTGTGAGTTTTTGTCACAACCCGGCTCATGGGAAGTGACAAAGAGCTCTTATAGGACCAGGGCACAAATAATAATAATCAATAATTTTGCTCTTTATCTCACCATCTTACATATAAAACCTTATTTGTTAATTGAAAATTGTGAATAACTCACCACATGTTAATGAGAAGGGTGTGCTTGAAAGGATGCACATAACTCCGCAATGTTGGGTTGTATTGTATTGGAGAGAGTCTCAGTCTTAAATCATTTTCTACACACAGTCTGGGCCTTTATTTAGTTTTCATACCAGGGAGGGCTGAGAATCCACTCTCACATAGGTACGTGGTTGCAAAGTGCATCAGTGTCTTAACATCGCGATTTGCCAAGGCAGGATACTCTGAGCGCAGCCCAATCCAGAAATCTGGCAATGACTTCTGACTAAATTCAATTTTCACAGTTTTCGATGAGGCTCTCTTGTTCAGATATCAGTAAGTGGACTGGAGGCAGGGCATGAAAGGGATAACGAATCCAGTTGTTTGTGTCATCCGTTTCGGGAATGTACCGGCATAATTGCGCACCCAACTCACTTCAGTGCTTCCCTATATCACATTTGACATTGTCCGTAAGCTTGAGTTAATTTGCACACAAACAATCATACAATGATGGAAAGACCTGTGTGTTGTCCTTGTTAATGCAGACAGAGAAGAGCTCCAACTTGTTAATCTTAGTCTAAATTTTGTCCCGCACATTGAATGTAGTTGCGGAGAGTCCCTGTATTCCTAGATTCAGATCATTCAGGCGAGAAAAAACATCACCCAGATAGGCCAGTCATGTGAGAAACTCATCATCATGCAAGTGGTCAGACAAGTGAAAAATATGGTCAGTAAAGAAAACTTTAAGCTCGTCTCTCAATTTAAAAAAGTGTCAATACTTTGCCCCTTGATAACCAGCACACTTGTATGTTGTAAAAGTGTTACATGGTTGCTGCCCATATCATTGCATAGTGCAGAAAATACACGAGAGTTCAGCGGCCTTGCTTTAAAAAAGCATTTTCACTGTAGCTGTCAGGCATTCCTTTGGTAGCAAGAGCCTCTCTGTGGATGATGCAGTGTACCCAAGTGGCGTCGGGAGCAAATGCTTGCACGCGCGTTACCACTCCACTATGTCTCCCTGTCATGGCTTTTGTGCCATCAGTACAGATACCAACACATCTTGACCACCAAAGTCCATTTGATGTCACCAAGCTGTCCAGTACTTTAAAAATATCCTCTCCTGTTGTCCTGGTTTCCAGTGGTTTGCAGAAGAGGATGTCATCCTTAATTGTCCCCCCATAAATGTAACGGACATATACCAGGAGCTGTGCCAGGCCTGACACATCTGTTGACTCATGCAGCTGTAACGCATAGAATTCACTGGCTTGTATGCAAAGCAGTAATTGTTTCAAAACATCTCCTGTTATGTCACTGATGCATCATGAAACAGTGTTGTTTGATAAAGGCATTGTCTGTATAGTTTTTTTKGGCCTTTTCCACCAGCATTGTCCCAGCCATATCCGCGGCAGCAGGTAGAATTAAAGTCCAACGTCCCTGTCTGTTGGTCGGTTCTTTCCCGGGTAAGGAGGCAGTAGCTCTTCGGCTGCATCAGATTCACAACTGTCAGTGTCCATGCCAGCTGGGCTAACAACAAATGTAGAATTACTGATAATAGCATTGGATGTGCTTGTGGAAGCAGAACAACTTGTGTCGTTGACAGGTGCAGGTGTAGTACTGCTGGTAATAGCAGTACTACTAGTAGAGTATGGATACGGGCCTTACTTTTTTTTTTTTAACCATTTATACATTTTTGAGCAAGCGGAATGAGCAGCAGCTACTTTTGGCTACATACGGACCGTTAGTGGAATTCCCACGAGAGAGAAGCGGTTAATGTGATTGGATGTTAATTATTTGACTAGGCTACCTGTATTTGACATTGTGTTGTTATTTTGCTGAACACTAGATGGTTGAATTTTATTTTTGGCAGTGAAACGAGGCTACTAAGGCGAGAAAAAAACCTCCCCCAAATGTATAGACCCTTTGGAAAATATAAATGGACTGTTTTAAAATGTGAAGGAAAAAAATATATATTTAAAAAAAATGTGAATCACATTTTTCTTTGTCTTACCCCCAAAGGCTGGTTTGGTACATGATTCTGTACAGTACACTCTTAGAAAAAAAGGTTCCAAAAGGGTTCTTCAGCTGTACCCATAGGAGAACCGTTTTGTTTCCAGGTAGAACTCTTTTGGGTTCCATGTTGAACCCTCCTTGGAAAGGGTTCTACCTGGAACCAAAAGGGTTTTACTTGGAACAATAAAGTGTTCTTCAAAGGGTTATCCTATGGAGATAGCCGAAGAACCCTTATTGGTTCTAAATAGCACCTTTTTTCCTAAGAGTTGTCCTCCACAAGAGGTCATTTAATAAATGGGCTCCCTTGTGTTCAGAACACAGCCTTAGTTGAACAGCCACCTGTGATTTGCTTGAAGACAGCAAGCAATAAATAAAGGATTTATTTTATACTGAACAAAATTATAAACRCAACATGCAACAATTTCAACCATTTTACTGAGTTACAGTTCATAGAAGGAAATCAGGCAATTGAAATAAATACATTAGGCCCAAATCTAGAGAGTTCACATGACTGGGCATGGGCACAGCCATGGGTGGGCCTGGGAGGGCATAGGCCCACCCACTGGGAAGCCAGGCCCAGCCAATCAGAATGTTTTTCCCCACGAAAGAGCTTTATTACAGATGGAAATACTCCTCAGTTTCATCAGTTGTTTAGGTGGCTGGTTTCAGACAATTCCGCAGATGAAGAAGCCGGATGTGAAATCAAATTCAAATCAAATTGTATTTGTCACATACACATGGTTAGCAGATATTAATGTGAGTGTAACAAAATGCTTTTGGTTCTAGTTCCGACAGTGCAGTAATATCTAACAAGTAATCTAACAATTCCCCAACAACTACCTAATACACACAAATCTAAAGGGGTGAATGAGAATATGTACATGTAAGTATATGAATGAGCGAAGGCCGAGCGGCATAGGCAAGGTGCAATAGATGGTATAAAATACAGTATATACATGTGAAATGAGTAATGTAAGATATGTAAACATTATTAAAGTGGTATTATTTAGAGTGCGTTGTATAAAGTGACTAGTGATCCATTTATTAAAGTGGCCAGTGATTGGGTCTCAATGTAGGTAGCAGCCTCTCTGAGTTAGTGATTGCTGTTTAGTAGTCTGATGGCCTTGAGATAGAAGCTGTTTTTCATTCTCTCGCTCCCAGCTTTGATGCACCTGTACTGACCTCGCCTTCTGGGTGGTAGCGGTGTGAACAGGCAGTGGCTCGGATGGTTGATGTCCTTGATGATCTTTTTGGCCTTCCTGTGACATCGGGTGCTGTAGGTGACCCCGGTGATGCGTTGTGCAGGCCCACACCACCCTCTGGAGAGCCTTGTGGTTGAGGGCGGTGCAGTTGCCATACCAGGCTGTGATACAGCCTGACAGGATGCTCTCGATTGTGCATCTGTAAAAGTTTGTCAGGGTTTTGGGTGACAAGCCAAATTTCTTCAGCCTCCTGAGATTGAAGAGGCGTTGTTGCGCCTTCTTCACCACACTGTCTGTGTGAGTGGACCATTTCAGTTTGTCTGTGATGTGTACGCCGAGGAACTTAAAACTTTCCACCTTCTCCACTGCTGTCCCTTCGATGTGGATAAGGGGGTGCTCCCTCTGCTGCTTCCTGAAGTCCAAGATCATCTCCTTTGTTTTGTTGACATTGAGTGAGAGGTTGTTTTGTTGACACCACACTCCGAGTGCCCTCACCTCCTCCCTGTAGGCTGTCTCGTCGTTGTTGGTAATCAAGCCCACTACTGTTGAGTCATCTGCAAACTTGATGATTGAGTTGGAGTCGTGCATGACCACGCAGTCATGGGTGAACAGGGAGTACAGGAGGGGGCTGAGTACGCACCCTTGAAGGTCCTTGTTTGGCGTGGTTACACGTGGTCTGCAGTTGTGAGGCCAGTTGGGCGTACTGCCAAATACTCTTAAACGACGTTGTGGCTTATGGTAGAGCAACATTAAATTCTCTGGCAACAGCTCTGGTGGACATTCCTGCAGTCAGCATGCCAATTGTACACATCTGTGGCATTGTGTTGTGACAAAACTGCACATTTTAGTGTGGTCTTTTATTTTCCCCAGCACAAGGTGCACCTCTGTAATGATCATGCTGTTTAATCAGCTTCTTTATATGCCACACATGTCAGGTGGATGGATTATCTTGGCAAGGGGAAAATGCTCAATAACATGGATGTAAACAAATTTGTCCACAACATTTCAGAGAAATAAGCTTTTTGTACATATGGAACATTTCTGGGATCTTTAATTTCAGCTCATGAAACTTTTGACCAATACTTTTGTTCAGTATAGATCCATGTTTGCTTGGTTTATTGTTTTTCCTTTTGATCCTATCAGGCRTTGTGGTGGGAAAGTGACAGACTGACTCCCCACTATTCTGCATGGTTGTCATGGTTTCAGAAGTTGATCCATCCACAGCATTCTGCAAAGTCATGCCAGGGTGGGTGGCACCTTTAAATGCTCATACCAGAATAGGAAAGAAAGTGATTGAGGAATTCAAATCCCTAATTACAGATGTATCACACTGAGATGACATACTGTAATAAGTTATCATTTTTTTCCCAATCAAGATTTTTTATTTGGAATTAATTATCAGAATATTTGCCGTGAGGTCACTGTCTTCGAAATCAGTCATCCGAATAAACCTCAAATAAACAAATAATGACAGTCAGTGGAATAAATGCTATCCTAGCATGTCAGCTACTTTGAGTTGATAAATTGACTTTTCTAAAAGGCTTCCCTATCTTAGTTCTGTCCATTAGAAACATTATTGACTTACAGGCTTTCAGAGTGTTGACTTAACCTACAATCATTTTACTCTGGGGACTGCATGTACTTGTAATACTATTGACCATGATATTACTCCTCATGTGCAACAATAGTGCAGGCCTGAGTTTGTCAGCGAGACATGACTGACCTTCTGTATCCATATGGTCCCTTTCCATCAGGTGACATAATGTGATGTGTGATGAATTGAGCTCTGTCACCTGAGTGCAGAACCACCGTTCCCCAGACATGGCTCTTATTAATCTCTGCTGTTCACTTCTCCCCCAAGAGGGCTCTTCAGAACACATGTTCTCTATCTGGAAGCCTCCACCACACAGAGTCATGTTTTGGATGTGAAGTGTGTTCTGCCTTATGCCGTCACAGCATGGAAAAGTGTTATTTAGAAAGTCAGGGAGATTAGTACCTGCTGCTCCATACTCATCATAAGATGTAATAACATACTAGCTACGTGGTCTGTATCACCTGACTGATACGTCTGCAGACTCCTCACTGCCCGGAGAAAAACTACTCTGCTAATCATGAGGAGACTGCAGCTGGTACCGCAGAAGAGGGCGAGAGAGTGTAAGGGCAGAGAGAGAGAGAGAARTTAGTGAAGGTTAATGAGAAAGCAAGGGATAGTGTTTTGAAAGGGATAGGTTTGAAGGAGGCTTCAGTGCTGTAACATTTTACAGCATCGCTCACACTAAAGCTCAGCCCTAATAGTCATCCTTGTTTATGATCCTACTGTTCTGCTTGGAAACAATAACAGACCCAGAGGGGGAAATAGATGAGCTGGCCATGTCTTCTCCAAGCAATGTGAATCTTATTACCTGTGTTGTGGCCATGCTTTCTGGATGCCATTTAACCCCCTGAGCTGAAGATGATTATCTGGATACTTTCTATGACAGCAACATTCATCATTCAGCACCAGTGTGGCCAGGGGCCTCGCTATGATTGTTTGGTATGGTCCTCTACCTTCTGTTCCACAGTAGTCATGAGGGAACTCATGCAACATCTCCCCGTGACATCCTGACCAGGGGATATCATTTTGTTCTCCACAGCCTCTTAATGTCTCTAGACTCGGATTTGTCAATATATCAATATATCAATATAGCAATATATCAATATAGCAATATATCAAACGGGTTTGCACAATGAAAAGCAAGTTTACATATAAGGCTATTGTCTTGGAGAAAGGCAATGATGTGTTTCTGTCTTTTTTTTTCTTCCTCTGCTTTGAAGAGCGGCTTTGAAGCCACAGACTTCAATTACTACAAACTATTTCTGAATGCCCTGAGCATCACAGAGGCAATTCTCTCCTGTGCCCGTGAGTCAAGTGAAGTCCTGGAGAGGTCCATAGTGAAGTTCAGGGGGCTATTAGAGGAATGCAGCCGGAGAATGCACAAAGCTCCCCCCTAGAGATGCACATCAACCAGCTGTATCCTGCTCCTCCAAACCAGTCAGTCTTTCACAGCACTCCAGGAAATGAACACCCCTCCAGAAACACAACTCTAGTATGCTTTATGCTGTGCTGCTCACTCAGGGAAGAACCCATTTTTACCTTGGGCCACATCCATTTGTCTGTTGCCTAGGAATTGTCAGTGAGCTGACACCGGAATGCATATCGGTTGTTTTCGGACCGTTGTTTACTGTTGTTGCAGAGCTCTCCCTCCCAACCAGCCTGGCTGTTCCACTCTGCTCCCTGACACCTCAGATCTGGCATTGGCAGGAGGCAGGCAAGGCAGGCAAGGCAGCCAGGCAGCTCTGGACAATCTGATTTATGGTCCTCTCAGACAGCACTTGTTAAAACTCAGCACCAGCAGGGTTTTCTCCTCACCAGCCTATCAGGCAGAAGGCCATTACTGACACTGGCATTACTCAGGATGTACTACCACCGTAGCCAGGCTACAGATAACGCAAGCCTCAGTAGATTCACTAGTCCACCTTGTCCTGGAAATATGTTTCGATTTCTCATTAATGAGACTGTCATGGTTCAAGTCTTCTGAGTTGTCACCTAAATCTTGTGTAACACAAGCTTGAACCACACTTTCAATGCTTTAATGCGTTCGTCTTTACCTATCTGTATCCTATCCTACAGCCGAGAAGTATTCTCAACACAGCACCTTTTCTGTCGCTACTTGTTGCCCAGTGGACTCCTGCTCAGCTGTCTCGTGTCGCTAACTGAGCTACAGCATTAGTATTACGTGGTTGTATATCACGGCAGCTCTAGCGTTACCTCCCCGGCTGAGCTCCAGCTCTAGCGTTACCTCCCCGGCTGAGCCAAGCTTGGCACTGTTGCCATAGGAACCACAGCCCTGCATTGATAAACAGGCCGGAGTGTAGCCAGGGACTTCTCCGAATATGTGGGTGGCAAGAGAGTGACCAGGCTGCCACACCCTGTTATGACACCCTAGAGCCATTTTCACTGACTAGTGACCTGTAGGACAGTGAAATCTATCAGCAGCATGTGGGCTCTCTGACACGCTGAAATGAACCGTGCTAAGACTGGCATGTATTATGGGTTGTTATCATTGTTAGCTACTGATTCCACCACATGGTCTGATCATTCCTGTTTGTTCCAGTGATTCAAATGGCTGTTGTCATTCACCCCATGTTTGCTCTGGCTCCTGCACCTTTCTATTAACACTATCATGTAAATTAAGGCTCTTAAATCTGGGCCTTAGCTACGCTTGTTGATTTAATGACCTTGCACCTGGCAAACCTGGCCTGTGTAAGACAGCATGATGAACACAGTCCTCTCCTCTCGTAGTAGGCAGTAAGCTGAATGTGCCCAAATGGTAGAAGGAACTGAAGCCCCCAGATAAGGTTGTTATCTGTTCATCTGTAATACATGGAGGAAAATGGATGGCTGACTCGTATTGGTGAATTGTTCATAAACATGTGAAATGATAGACATTAATGTTATTCATCAGTGTGCAGTCCAACTGATTTGCAGAGATAAATTGAACAACATGTAAACGGCTGTAGATAACTAGATAATAACACTGTGATTCCTAAACCCTATTCACTATGATTAAATCTATTTTTAATAATGTAACTTTTTTCCTTATATGCACAGCATTGGAAATATGAATTTCTGTATCACTTGACTGAGTGGACTATTTTCCTCTGAATTGTTAAATGTGTCAAGTCAAGATATCTCAAAATGGGTCCATCACAGCACACCGTGTTTCCTTCAGGTGATCGACGGGAGCTTGTGAATTTTCTAACTATAATAATAGCACATCAGAATTTCCAGAATAATGACAGTTTCTCTTTTGCTCCATTAAGAAGTCTGAAATGATGTCACTTATGGTTTGTAATGCACTTCTATTTTTTGTGGCTATTAGCAGTCCTTTGGGTATTTCCAATCCACAGATCTGGTAGACATTTTTAGATGGGATCTCTTTATTTCTGCTGACAATTTGAAGACTTTTAGTACATTTTCAAAAAGACAAGCTTAGCTTACCCCCTCAGTACTGTACTATCTTTTTCATATGCACTTACAGGAAGTATTTACACCCCTTGACTTAAAAAAAAGAAATTGTTACATCCTGAGTTTAAAATGGATTAAATTGAGAATTTGTGTCACTGATCTACACACAATACCTAATAATATCAAAGTGTAATTATGTTTTTCTAAATGTTTAGTATTGGTGGCTGCATCATGTTATGGGTATGCTTGTAATCATTAAGGATTGGGGAGTTTTTCAGGATACAAAATAAACTCAATGGAGCTAAGCACAGGCACAATCCTAGAGGAAAACCTGCTTCAGTCTGCTTTCCACCAGACACAGGGAGATTAATTCACCTTCCAGCAGGACAATAACCTAAAACACAAGGCCAAATATACACTGGAGTTGCTTACTAAGAAGACAGTGAATGTTCCTGAGTGGTTGAGTTACTTGTCTAGAAATGATTAACAACCAATTTAACAGAGCTTGAAGAATTCTGAAAAGAATAATAGTCAAATATTGTACAATTCAGTTGTGCAAAGTTCTTAGACATTTACCCAGAAAGACTCACAGCTGTAAACGCTGCCAAAGGTGATTATAACATGTATTGACTCAGTGGTGTGAATACTTATGTAAATTAGATATTTAAAAAAATATATACACCGTTCAAAAGTTTGGGGGTC
This sequence comes from Salvelinus sp. IW2-2015, assembly GCF_002910315.2. Classification (NCBI taxonomy): domain Eukaryota; kingdom Metazoa; phylum Chordata; class Actinopteri; order Salmoniformes; family Salmonidae; genus Salvelinus; species Salvelinus sp. IW2-2015. The sequence goes on along the minus strand of NW_019942586.1, from coordinate 129,583 downwards.
ACTTAGAAATGTCCTTGTTTCTGAAAGAAAAGCTATTTTTTTTATCAGAAATACAGTGTAGACATTGTTAATGTTGTAAATTACTTTTGTTGCTGGAAATGGTAGATTTTTTTATGGAATATCTACATAGGTGTACAGAGGCCCATTATCAGCAACCATCACTCCTGTGTTCCAATGGCACGTTGTGTTAGCTAATCCAAGTTTATCATTTTAAAAGGCTAATTGATCATTAGAAAACCCTTTTGCAATTATGTTAGCACAGCTGAAAATTGTTGTTCTGATTAAAATCAAGTACGTTTCTAAGTGACCTCAAACTTTTGAATGGTAGTGTATATTTCTAAAACCATGTTTTCACTTTGTCATTATGGGGTATTGTGTGTAGATGGGTGTGTGAAAATGCTATTTAATCCTTTTAGAATTCTGGCTATAACAAGAACATGTGGAGTAAGTCAAGGGGTATGAATACTTTCTGAAGGCACTGTATTTTAAAAGGAACATATGCTTTGTCCACTTACTAGCACACCATAGAACAGCAGTCTTGCCAAATTCAATGAAAACCTACTTTTGTTGTTGTGGGACAATGATCTGAAAAGAACTTGGCCACACTGGCCACCATAAAAACATTGAAGGTCTTGGGAACCCACATCCAGTTTAATCTTCTCCATGTCAGCATTTTCTTTTCAGATTTTAGATTCACTCTAGCTCACATGGTGACAAGATTCTGTTATTTGGTGGCACAAAGGGAGGTATTTTTTGCGTGATGAAAAAATATTTTCCGTTATAAAGCTTTTGTAACACAGGTCTATTGATGCTATGGCTTTGGTTACCTCTCTTGCTCTCAAGCAATTTTCTATGCTACAAACATCTGTCGTGGAAAAATCCTTACACAGGGACACTCAAAGTCAATCTTAAATGAATCATTGTTTATTGTCAGCGTGCTGGAGAGGTTCCAACCAACTCAATGCACCATAGAACACATGTCTGTCAGAAGCTCTTCCTGGGCAGTCCCAGCCGTTGTCTTATATAAAGCTATACACAGACAAGTTATATTTGCATGATTTAGCATAATTAATTAATCATTATGGTTTTGTTTCATTCATGTGACCGACCAATACTGTTTCATAACATGTGACAGACCAACACCTCACAAGGCTTCTCTCTAAGCTGAGACCTTAACTGAGATATTGTTTGTTCGTTCTCAAAACAACGTCTGGGCGTACTGCCAAATTGCAGTTACTGATAAGAGGAGGATTTGTACAGTCAGCCACTTGCATGAACACAGACATTGGTTTATAGAACAGCACATGAATAGAACACAGAAATTAGTTATAAGCACAAGCATTCAAATTCCCATTACACACCTCCACCTGAACCAGCTATAATATGACTGACAATGTAATCGTCTTCTCCAGACCTTCAGAATTTCTGCCTTTCCTGTCATTTAGGGTCTTGTCAAGGTTGGATGCTATTAGAAGTTGTGACAGTAGCTGTGTGCCTAGAGATCGATCTCCTGTGTGAGGCTGGTTTGGGATGCCGTGGCCTTTTCCTGTTGTGGGAGGAGGATCTGTTCATTAAACAGCTGCCCACATTCATCTGGGAAGACCGCTCTCTGCTAAACATTGAGATTACGGCTGCCTGATAAAGAATGTTAAGTCATTTATCAAGCCTGACAATGCTTTTTCGGAAAGGGCCTTCTGATCCTCATAGGCTTGGCACTCACCGGTACGACACATCACAATACTACTTCTGGCATGGTCTCAGAAAGGAATTCCAAGATATGACTGTTTAACATCGCAGGGATACCACCGGGATGCAGCCATACCTGGTTGTGTAAGCAGAAGCTTTTCTGTAAATTTTCCAAGTGAGTTCTTTGAAGTCCATTCAGAAGTTATTTTTGTGGTTTGTTGGTGAAATGAGTTGTGCAATTGTCAGCAGTTGTGGGAGGACAGATACTGTAGCTGTCTGTGGAGCTCTCCGTAATGTTGTCTTGGGAGGATATCGTGCAGCATGTGAGTTTCAGCTTTGTATGAGAGAGAGAGAGAAAGAGAGCGAGAGAGAGGTGTGTTTATGAGATGTTTTGTATTTTTCCTGGGAACCCTGTGCTCTGCTGTTGTCAGTGAGGTTTGGCATGAAATGCAGGGTATTCTCTGGAACCACAGCCCATGAAGAGTCTCATTAACGGGAAGTGGGGTGGCGAGCCAGGGGCAAAGACTCCCATTGCTTGTGTGCGTGGGATGAGAATTCAGGGGGCGTTGGTTAGTGTAAATGCTGAGCCTGGAAAACGGTTCTCGCCTGGCTGGAGAGGGTGGAGGGTGTGTCTTCAGGATGGAATGAAGGAGAGGTTGCCTGGATACCCATGCAGCATTGCCTGTCTAACTTGGAGTGTCTTGGCCAATTTGTGTGTAATCGGGATCTAGACAGGGAGTACAGTAGGGGTTCACCATGGATAAAGCATGGCGGAGCCTCCTTGCTGGTTCTCAGATATGTGCCTGCTTCACAATTTACCCCCTACCGACTCTTCAACCAGCCACAATTCTCCATCATTGTTAATTAACATCACATTAACAGTCCCTGACCTACTTCTGCTTTAGGCTATGTCATTTCTTTTAACTAAAGAATGTTTTGGAAACAATGGGATCCAGACAAAGAGGTACATTGTCTGTGTGTACCATGGTAATGAGAACAGTGATATAGGCCATCCATGGTCATCATCTCTGAGGGGTTGAACTATTCCCATGTAGTGATTATTTAGATCCCCATGAGTTTTAATGAGCGAAATCAGAGAGTAATCACATTACCCTTTTCCATGAAACCCCTCTACCTTCCAGCACAGCTATTGAATGACTTTATAGTATACATCATTTCCAATGCAGTAACTCTGATAACGGCTTTGAACACAGGAACAAACACTGGCACAGACTGCTGGTTCACAGTCTGGATTATGTTGTTCTGGCTTCATGCTTGAGTTCCTTCCACCCTCCTCAGCCCATGAAAAGACGCAATGCCTTTAAGCCTTCCGCATGTGAACCGAACAAGTGTGCTTGCATACTCCATTAAAAGACCTTTGCTTGAAAAATTTGGAAAAAATGTGTCAATACTACTGTTTGTCAATATTGAGATGCCGTAGCCACTTCCTAAAAATAGTCAGAATGATTTTTTATGTTTTTGCCAAATGGCGCAATTTTACATTTAACCAAGATGTTTTGTTCAGTATATCTCAAGTGAAAAAAGTTGCATGAAAACGATTTGTCTCTCATCAATTAACTGTTTGTTGTCATTCAAGAATCCCTAATGTTGACCAATCATCGACAAAGGGGTGTAGACTTTGGCTACCGACTTTGGCTACCGACTTCGGCTTGCCTCAAGATATTTTTTGTGTGCATGAACATGCGGAAAAACCCTTGCGGAACAAAAACGTCACAAAATGTTGTCATAATATATGCACAAACTGTTCCAAACTGTTTCGGATGGGAAGGATGCGGACGCATTAAATCTAAATCTTCTTTAACAAAGGAACCTAAAGATTAAGAGATGGGGGGTGGAGATGAGGTGGGGGATGGATTAACCATGTGGTAGTAAGGTGTCACAGCCGTCCAAACCAACACAACTGTCTCACATTGAAAGTACTCTGTTTGCAGTGGCTTGTAGGAAAATGCTGAGGCAATATTTGTCAGAAATGGAAGGATCCACTGAATCACAGTAACTGTATGACCTCACAAGGCTGTATTTATGATCCCACTTTTTCCCATAACATAATTTATTTACTAACATCATCATTTATGTATGGACAGAGATTGGTGCACCTACCTGGTAGAAATGGTTTTCTCATGGTGTACCTACTGAGTACTGTCTGGATAGCACCCCACTTGGATATCCCAAGGCAAAAAATATTTGCCATTCAAACTGGATAACATGGTCTCACTCAAAGACATTTTAGATTATATCAGTTTTTAGTCATGAAAGAAAAGAAAATAGTTATTGTTCCAACTTCAAACATCGGTGCTACTCGAGTCTGGTAAATCCTGTTGGGGTTGTAGGAGAAGTAACATGGGGATTAGATTCCACAACCCACCACCCATCAGGTTGGAGTGGCTCACAGCTGCCACTACTAAAGCAGCCAGTCTCCAGTTTGAGTCAATGGTCGTTGAAAACAAATTTTTAACAAGCTGTTGTACACTGGGATATTCTGTGTGGCTGAAGTTAGTAAGCATGTATTAGATTTATGGTGAACATTATGAATGATAATTATTCACATGCTGATAAATGTTTACCCACAGTGAGGGATGTGACTCAAGGCTCTACGCTGACCTTTTTTACAGGGAGCACCTGTGTGCCGAAGTTGAAACATTTTGGAGCACAAAGAAATTTAAGAGCACAATTAACTGCTTGTTACCTCAAATATTTTTTTCTTTGTAGTAATGGTGCAAGCATATACTCCGTGGCACCCAGGGCCTGCGGTACAGTGAAGGAATCATTGCAACAATTATCATCTGGGTGATTTTATTCTAAGCGCACTGGTGCTCCTATATTAAAATTCCAGGTCACACAGCAAAATATTTAGGTACATATGCAAGTAAAATGGTCACACTGTAGAGCCATGTGACTCATGTTTTCCATTGCAGAGTGCATCATGTTGAATTACAGCATCACAGAGCCTTCTAGTGCATCTCCCTGTATTTGACTGCAGGATTGATTCTTGGTACACTCATTTTCCTAATTGTGTTCTCAAGTGGGTTTCTGGAAAAGCAAACACTACTGCCATTAGAAATGACCAGGGATGAATTAAAGGAAAGAGATCTATCCAACCCCAAGGGGAATGAAACAACACACAATCAGGGAAAACACAACTTGTGCTCAATGGATTTCGGAATCATTATAGAAATGTTACCACTGATACATTTCCATGCTAAAGATATTACAGTAATGTAAAGGGTGCCTACTCATGACTCTCAGTTGCTTCCTTTCAAAACATTCAAAGACAATTGCTCCATTATACGGATATGACTTTGAAAATGCATTGTGCCTTGAAAGATATATTTTGAACTGCTCTCTCAGTGATGCGTTTTATTGTGCTCGCCTGGCCATGGACTGCTGTAAATGGATTCATTCTGCAGTAATCACACTGAGCATAGAGGCAATATCCCTGAGATGCATCAGGGCAGACTGGTCTCAGATATCCCTTCTCTGCTGTACGTAGCAACAGATGATAGGGAGCATGGGGAGTGGTGTGCTTTGAGCACTGAAACATTGGGATTGGTGAAACGTCACCACATAGAACAAAGAGTATAGAGGCAGAGATGCAACTTTAAAATGGAGTCTGACAGTAAGGTAAGAATACTTGGAAGGGCAGCCCTAAAGTGGTCTCCAGTGGCATTGACTTAGAGGAGGTAATCATTATAGGTCATCTCATCATGCTATATGTCATACTGTGAAATGGTGTGATGAAAAGTATTGGCGTGGCAGGGTTGACCTCCCTAGAAGTAGGAGGAATACACTTGCAGCACCTTTTTTTTTAGGCGGGTGGGGAGCAATTCCAATCATCTGTAAATGTCATGAGCTCTGACGGAGGGTTTGGGTATTGACTGGGTCTGGCTAGATGAAGGACAGGGACGCTAATCTTCACCGGCCATGTATATCAATTCAGAAAAGCCACCAGACCAAGTCACGCAATATACAAAGTACAGTATTCTAGAAATGACACGTATTTTTCAGTCCTGTGAAATGGTGTGATGATCGTMGTGCTTTGTGCACATCCTGGCTGTCTTAAATGTGTGCTGGCTCTGATGACTGACTGAATGATTATACAGTGACCTGCACTGATTTATTTGAGAGAGAACCAGTGTGTGCTTCAAGTTACTGTCTGTCTGGGAAGTGGAATGTTTGACCTCTCACTTCCACCCAGCTGAATGAACAGGCAGTAACACTTTAAAATATGGCCCTCAGCTTAGCACATGTAGCAACTGTTCCACTCAGATAATAACACTCTGATCATTCTAAATGAGAGCATGTGCTGACACTGGTTGTATGATTGGTTGAGTTTGGAATCTGAACACCAATTAGTTGTGGTTGTTGGCTGTAATTTGTTGGGTTGTGTATGAAGATTGTACTATGGCTAACCCTGTAAAACAACAAATTTCACTGCACCTATACGTTTTTTAAACACTCTGTTGTTAGTCAGGCTATTTGCACAGCATAATAGCATTCAGTTCTGCAGACAATGTGGACTGTGATTTAAGAATGTGATTTTTAGCTGGCTCCTATTATAAGAGTTTGGATGGAAGATGCTAAATGTAGTTTTGAAGTTGTTGTGACGAGAAATGCAAACCCTTATCACCCCGATTGCAACGTCTACTCCTCTTTGCACATACTCACACTCTGTCGCTATGTTTTTCATGGGCTTGCTGAGTCACCACTGCCACCTAATGTGCAGTGCCTAAAACTGCATGCACTCTATTCAGAACGTCACATACAGCTCCCAAACAAAATCACAAGCTGTATTTTGGGGGATCAAATGTCTAAACTATATGGTATATATTGTTATTACTGACATTGATTTTATGTGACAGTCAGTGTTTGGTCTGATTGGTTATTGTGTTTGAACCCCAGGTAAAAGAAGCCATGCAGAGGATCCACGACAGAGGCAACATAGGAAAGCTAATCCTGGATGTGGAGAAGTCTCCCACTCCTTTGGTACGTACACAACCCTGACATTTTTTTCTACAAAAACAAGTTATCAATAAGTGGTCTAAAATTGCACATGCATTCAACAAGTTTGAAAAACTTTGAGGAAAAAGGAAATTATTAACTTGTTATGGCTGAGATCCCGTTAACGGGATCGACTTGACAACAGCCAGTGATAGTGTGGACTGGGCGCCAAATTCAAACAACAGAAATCTCATAATTAAAATTCCTCAAACATACAAGTATTTTACACCATGTTAAAGATAAACTTGTTGTAAATCCAGCCACAGTGTCCTAGTTCAAAAAGGCGTTATGACGAAAGCATACCAAACGATTATGTTAAGTCAGTACCTAGTCACAGAAAAACACAGCCATTTTTCCAGCCAAAGAGAGGAGTCACAAAAAGCAGAAATAAAGATAAAATTAATCACTAACCTTTGATGATCTTCATCAGATGACACTCATAGGACTTCATGTTACACAATACATGTATGTTTTGTTCGATAAAGTTCATATTTATATCCAAAAATCTTAGTTTACATTGGCACGTTATGTTCAGTAATGTTTTGCATCCAAAACATCCGGTGATTTTGCAGAGAGCCACATCAATTTACAGAAATTCTCATAATAAACATTGATAAAAGATACAAGTATTATACATGGAACTTTAGATAAACTTCTCCTTAATGCAACCGCTGTGTCAGATTTCAAAAAAACTTTACGGAAAAAGCACACCATGCTATAATCTGAGTACAGCGCTCAGAGCCCAAACAAGCCATACAGATATCCGCCATGTTGTGGAGTCAACAGAAGTCATAAATAGTATTATAAATATTCACTTTGATGATCTTCATCAGAATGCACTCCCAGGAATCCCAGTTCTACAATAAATGTTTGTTTTGTTCGATAACGTCCATAATTTATGTCCAAATACCTCCTTTTTGTTCGCGCGTTTAGTTCCAAAATCCAAATTGTTCCAAAATCCAAATTGATAAGCAGGTCAGACGAAAAGTCAAAAAATTCCATTACAGTTCGTAGAAACATGTCAAACGATGTATAGAATCAATCTTTAGGATGTTTTTAACATGAATCTTCAATAATGTTTCAACCGGAGAATTCCTTTGTCTTCAGAAATGCGATGGAACACAGGTCGCTCTCACGGGAGCGCGTGTGGTCAGCTCATGCCAGACACCTGACTCAAAGAGCTCTCCTTCCCTCATTCTTCACAGTAGAAGCATGAAACAAGGTTCTAAAGACTGTTGACATCTAGTGGAAGCCTTAGGAAGTGCAATATGACCCAAAGACACTGTATATTGGATAGGCAAACCTACAAACCTCAGATTTCCCACTTCCTGGTTGGATTTTTTCTCAGGTTTTTGCCTGCCATATGAGTTCTGTTATACTCACAGACATCATTCAAACAGTTTTAGAAACTTCAGAGTGTTTTCTATCCAAATCTACTAATAATATGCATATCTTAGCTTCTGGGACTGAGTAGCAGGCAGTTTACTCTGGGCACCTTATTCATCCAAGCTACTCAATACTGCCCCCAGCCATAAGAAGGTTAAATAGCATCATGACTCACCACAGTGAGCAATTTATCCCTGGAAAACTCTTGGCCAAATCAACACATGGTTAGGTTTGAGGTTCTTAGATAAAACTAAGTCTGATAACAATGAACATGATATCCTCCAATGGCACTGGTTTCTATAGTGACCCGTGAATGTCAGCGTCCCCATTTGGAGCAGCAAACATAAGAAACAAAAGCCTGAGCAGCGTTGACAAAATGTTGATTCAATGTTGATACGTTTAAAGTAACTGTCCAGTAAAACCCCATCTCAAACTCTATTAATTGTATTTTTAAAAAATAAAAAAAATGTTTAAAAAAAAATGTAATGCTTGAAATTTTCTTGGGCCATATGTGATTGGTCCAGTAGCTTTTGCCTTTTTTGTTTTTATTCTCCAGTGGGGCGAAGGATCATTCTTGAGATAATGGGAGGCACGTGCTCAGTAATGCACACTCACTGCACACAAGCAAGATAGCTAGCAAGCCGAGCAATCCACAGCTGGTGTTAGCAAAAAGGACAACTCATATGTAACAACTATCTCACCTGTTACTTCTATTTCAAATTATGTGGTTTGTATAGGTAGACCACAATTAAAATACCCAAATGCGGGACAACAGGATGATTTTGCGGGACATTCGCGAGACAGTTGCCTTCATGAATAAAAACCTTTAGCAGCACGTCCCCATCCCCCCCAGATGTAGCCTATTGAATATCATTATAGAATATGCATAAAATGCATCCTCCAATTGCAACATCTACCTATGCCCACACATATTGTCTCAAGAAACATTTATATTTTTAATACCCTCAAACACCAAGTTAGGCATCCCTCATTTCAAAATAGGCCATGGCATCATCACTGTCAATCATGAATGATAATTCTTTACATTTTACCAGTGAAATGTCCAAACTGCGTCTGCATGCCGATCATTTGATCTCAAGTAGTTTCATGGGAATATGCATTTAGATCTTCGTGAATTCCTATTTCGTGGGCAAATTAGAGCAGATGGTGTTAAACTTCATAGCCTTCCTGTATTACATATTTTTTTCAATCATAGCACATTCTGGCGCAGTTGAGTTTTGGCCATCTGATAATTTTTGGGGACTATTCAGCTTACCATCCTAAAATCTCATAAGAAATTATGTGGTATTTTTGGTGTAACAGTAATGTTACTATAATGTTACAGTAATGTTACTATTACTATGCTACTATGCTATTATATTTGGTTTTGTTATGTAGAGTACTAACGCACTGGCACACACTCTCCTTCACTGCAGCCGAGGTGAGTAAAACATTTAAACGTGTTAACCCTCGCAAGGCTGCAGGCCCAGACGGCATTCCCAGCCGCGTCCTCAGAGCATCCCAGACCAGCTGGTGGTGTGTTTACGGACATATTCATAAATCCTTATCCCAGTCTGCTGTTCCCACATGCTTCAAGAGGGCCACCATTTGTTCCTGTTCCAAGAAAGCTAAGGTAACTGAGCTAAACGACTACGCCCCGTAGCACTCACTTCCGTCATCATGAAGTGCTTTGAGAGACTAGTCAAGGACATATCACCTCCACCCTACCGGACACCTAGACCCACTCCAATTTGCTTACGACCCAATAGGTCCACAGACGACGCAATCGCAACCACACTGCACACTGCCTAACCATCTGGACAAGAGGAATACCTATGTGAGAATGCTGTTCATCGATTACAGCTCAGCATTTAACACCATAGTACCCTCCAAACTCGTCATCAAGCTCGAGACCCTGGGTCTCGACCCGCCTGTGAAACTGGGTCCTGGACTTCCTGACGGGCCGCCCCAGCATGGCCACGATGCGTGGCCATGCACGCCTCCAACTCAATCATCAAGTTTGCGGATGACACTACAGTGGTAGGCTTGATTACCAACAACGACGAGACGGCCTACAGGGAGGAGGTGAGGGCCCTCGGAGTTGGTGTGTCAGGAAAATAACTCCACACTCAACGTCAACAAAACAAAGGAGATGATTGTGGACTTCAGGAAACAGCAGAGGGAGCACCCCCTACTCATCGACGGGTCAGTAGTGGAGAAGGTGGAAAGTTTTAAGTTCCTCGGTGTACACATCACGGACAAACTGAATTGGTCCACCCACACAGACAGCGTTGTGAAGAAGGGCAGCAGCGCCTCTTCAACCTCAGGAGGCTGAAGAAATTCGGCTTGTCACCAAAAGCACTCACAAACTTCTACAGATGCACAATCGGAGCATCCTGTCGGGCTGTATCACCGCCTGGTACGGCAACTGCTCCGCCCACAACCGTAAGGCTCTCCAGAGGGTAGTGAGGTCTGCAGAACGCATCACCGGGGGCAAACTACCTGCCCTCCAGGACACCTACCACCCGATGTCACAGGAAGGCCATAAAGATCATCAAGGACAACACCCAAGCCACTGCTGTTCACCCCGCTATCATCCAGAAGGCGAGGTCAGTACAGGTGCATCAAAGCAGGGACCGAGAGACTGAAAAACAGCTTCTATCTCAAGGCCATCAGACTGTTAAAACAGCCCACTAACATTTAGCGGCCGCTGCCAACATACTGACTCAACTCCAGCACTTTAAAAATGGGAATTGATGGATTATGTAAAAATGTACCACTAGCCACTTTAAACAATGCCACTTATATAATGTTTACATACCCTCCATTACCATCTCATATGTATATGTATATACTGTACTCTATATCATCTACTGCATCTTGCCATCTTTATGTAATACATGTACCACTAGCCACTTTAAACTATGCCACTTTGTTTAACATACCCTACAGTACTCATCTCATATGTATATACCGTACTTCTATAATCTACTGCATCTTGCCTATGCCGTTCTGTACCATCACTCATTCATATATCTTTATGTACATATTCTTTATCCCTTTACACTTGTGTGTATAAGGTAGTAGTTGTGGAATTGTTAGGTTAGATTACTTGTTGTTATTACTGCATTGTCGGAACTAGAAGCACAAGCATTTCGCTACACTCGCATTAACATCTGCTAACCATGTGTATGTGACTTAATAAAAATTGATTTGATTTGATTTGATTTGGTTGAATGAACGTTCTTTCCACGTCATAAAAAAAAAAGTTATTTTACCTTTATTTAACTAGGCAAGTCAGTTAAGAACACATTCTTATTTTCAATGACGGCCTAGGAAGAGTGGGTTAACTGCCTTGTTCAGGGGTAGAACGACAGCTGTACCTTGTCAGCTCAGGGATTCGATCTAACAACCTTTCGGTTACTAGTCCAACGCTCTAACCACTAGGCTACGCTGCCACCCCAATTAAATGAATTGACGTCTGTGCCCAGTGACAATTAATCATTATGTGATCTTTCAAGACATTGATTCAGCTTTGATCTAACATTACTAAATGAGCACCATTGTGAGAAGTAGCAGAGTAATGGCAGCACTACACCCCTGCAGTCTACTGCACCAAACAAGTAATTGAAGCGCACCTAGCCTACGCTTTTGCCTTTTGCAAAATTTGGTGATGCAGAAATGAGAGACTACATGTGTGGCTGTTTTATGAAAATCTGGGAATATTTGGCCAAGGAAACATTTTGGTGGTCTCATGGAAGGTCAAATAGCTAGGAAGTGAGACTTTAAAATCGGATTTAGTGAAGTAGCAGCAAATATGTTTATTGTGCAACTAATGAGCATGGAGAGCCTCACAAGTTTGACGAAATGACCTTATCTTTCAGTCTAATACGGTTATTTACTTACTTTTGTAGTTCTTTATCAGAAGTATGCTTTTTGAAAATAGTTAGGCCTAATTGTCCTCTCCAAGTTTAGCTGGAATTTAGCCCGAAAGGATTTGAGAAATATGATTGGTTGACAATAGGCCTATGACATTAGTCTACATCTCGTTTTGCACTGTGCAGAATATCAGATCTCAGCAACGATTGGAGAAGTGTTTAACATCACCAGTAGGCTACCACATTCTTATGATAGATTTATTTTTCATACGCGAAAAGTGACTGCAAGAGACAGGTTGGAATGTCTGACTGAAATACGGGACAAATTGTTTTTAATCTAAATTAGTGGTGTTTGAATTTGTTAATAAAATGCAGAACATAATTGTTTGGTTGTGGGATGTGGGAAGAGGGCCAAACTGCAGGACTGTCCGGCACAATCTGGGACTTGTAGTCACCCTAGGTTAGTAAGAGTTGGCCTGCTGACTGTTTAGAAGCAGTTAGCTAATGTTAGCATGCTAACGTTAGCTAGCATGCTAACGTTCGCTATCAATGCTAAATAAGCCAGCTGGCTAACCAACAAGAAAGCAAGTCAAAGCAGATCCTCCACACAACAACCATCTCACCATCTCCTTCAATTTTAAATCATGTGGTTTGCATCTAAAAGTTTTAGATCAAGGGGAAACCTAGTTAACGTTAGCTGTTGTTGATAAAGATAGCAGCAGCCAGTAGCTAGTTAGTTAGCTTCACAACTAACGTTACCTAGCTGGCTAACGTTATTTATGTTGCTAACAACACAAATATTAGGAATATAATGATAAAGCAAAGGACATAAACGACTCATAATTGTGCATTAATCAGTGTGCATTTATTAATTTATTGATGTTATAGTAAAGTGCCCTAGTAGTTTTATTGTGCATTTCCAAATCCTGAATCCATCCATACTATTTGACTTAGTGCAGCCAGGCTCAGGAAGTCTGCCCCAGTGCTTCCACATGGGAACTAATTTGAATATCCAAGTGTATGCCAGTGTTGTTTCCGAAATGCCAAGCAGGGACACAGAGAAAATCTGCTTTTTAACATCCTTAATTATATATATTTTGTATTAGTAATCTATTTAATTCATATTGTAATTAATTGTCGGTAATATTTCATAACAAATCTGGAACACTGGACAGATACTTTAATAACTGAATCCTTTGTTCCTTGTCTTTGGATGTTTTCTTATAGATACAGTTTATACCGTACATGGTGTGTATTGGTTCTCTATTCTGTATTTGGATAAATTACAATGTGTTCTGTATTCTGTGTAGATGGCCAGTGACAGCACAGAGACTAGTGAGGCTGGTGAGGAGGAGGAGGAACATGAAGGGGACAGTGACAACAAGGAGCGCATGCCTTTCATCCAGTAGGCCCAGGCACGGCACCACAACTGGCCTGGACACCTTAAAGGAAGGCGGTGGAGCGGGGGATTAGTCCCATAACAGACGACTCCACGACCAGAACTACGCACCGTGAACTCAAACCGTTGTACAGTATGTGAGTGTATGTTTGTGTGCTTGTGTGTGGGTCTGTTGTCTTTTGTTATGTAAGATGTTTGAAAGACATTTGGAAACTCATAAGACACTGGTTGTCAAAGTTGCCCATCAGCTAAAGTGCCATTCACTATCCAGTATTATGATGAGCATTGTGTTGCTGACCAAATGATGTTAAGAGATGCTTAGACCTATCTGCAGCCTCATYGTTGTTCAKTGTGTTCTATGGCAACCTTAACAAGGGARCAAAGTAGGAAYGGAGTGAATAAGGGGTTGATTATGTTGCTTTTAGGGAMAATAYGAGAGTGAGTGATTGAGTGTKAAAGAGAACAGTAAGTGAGTGAGAGTGAACCAGGCACATAAGTGATTTTGACCATGCTTGTACTCCTGTCTTGGTGGTTGAAACAAGAGGGAAACAAGGAGGGTGGGTGTTAGAGTAAACGTCTCCTCTAAGCTATATTCCCCTTTCTCTTTTACCACTATTATGATGACGCAGAAGTGAGATTCATTTCGGCTGCTTCATGAACACTAGTCACTCTGATCACCCCATTACCACTGAATACACAGCAAACCCAGAGCAGATTGGCCCTGGGCTATTTACCTCCACCTGCTGCAGTGAGTCTATCAAAATCACTCTCTGAGATCGTTTCTCACCCTCCTCTCTCAGGTTATCTTCAGCAGTGTGTGAGCTAGGAGAGATTATTAGGAAATGCCACTGTAAATGCCTGCTACCATGTTTACCGACACATTAGGGATCCGACCTTCTGCGGTGTTGTTATGGGATCACCAGTGCCTTTGAGCTAGAAGGCTGCAGCAGTCTTGTAGAAGATTTCAGTATTTGAATTGTACCCATTCCACAAACACTACATTTCATGGTGGTTCTGCCAAATGCCAGGCAGCATTCTGAGTGTGTTTCCTACATTTCTGCAACTAATGAAAATTAGAAATATAACGTCAGCTTTTGGCCTCATCCATAGTCCACATTTCAGACAAACGATGCAGAGAGAAATGGCATGGTGGTCAGGTAATGATGATGATTAACCACACCCGTTTCTGTTTAGTCTGTGTTCTTTATGTGTGTGTAAGAAGTTGTGTTACCTTTACTGGCTGGTGCCTGTGTATAGTGTACAATGCCTCCCAAACAGAGTGCCAACGAGGGGGAGGACTAAAGACACATTCACTTACAGATGAGCTGATGGGCCATCAAGAATGGAAGTACTATTGCTGTGGATACCACAGGACAGGAGTTATTCATTTCAGATGTTAACATCTCATGTGAGATGGAGTATGACAACTGTATTGTGCTACCAGTATTATCCATATGGAAAGTGTGAAATCAATCATCCAACGTACAAAGCTATTTATTCATTAAAATATGAAACTACCATTGATGGTACGGAGATGAAAGCTATTGAATCGCCTTGTTATAAACAGTAAATCTAGCTAAGGCAGCCGTGTTTCATATAACTGCAAGCTTACATATTACCTTCAGGAGTATTCCCAAACCAAAAATAAATGTACAGACACCGTATAAAACAGCATACAATTTCTTGTAACTTTGCAAGTGAATAGAAAATATGATAAATTTTTCTATGTACCCTACTGTCTGTATGGGAAGAAAGGGCCCAGTTATTACATGGCTGTAGAAGTGATTGGAAAGTAGCCAGCTGTGCTTCTCCATCCAAACCACCCACTAGTGAAGAAATCCAGTTTCACACATTTCATTGATCTTTCATTTGCCACTTACAACATTCGTATGATCGTTAATGAGCTAAGTCACATTAAATGTCACAACATTTTATTCAAATATTTTATTAGCGTCATCACAACATTGCACCTATTTCCTTTCATGATAGACTTGGCAATGATGCTGGAAATCAAGTATATTAATGAAGGAGAACAGTACATCTAAATGTGAATGTGTCTTTGGGTTTTCCAGTTAGTCTAGGTCTAGAGTGTAGAGTAACTTGCAGTGTGTATGTTTGTGTTTCCATGGGAGGTCATTATGATGGATAGTCAACTTGCCTTAAAAGTAAAAAAAGATAAACAAAATATGTAGGCGTGTTTAGTACTGTAGCTGGAGCCTGATTACAGACTTATATGAAGATATTGTTTAACTGTATTTGTTGGTATTAGTGTTTTTGTTATGTTATACTGTACGTAGTCCAGTTCTGTTTACATGAATAAATGTATCTGAAGAGCATTCTGGGAAAGCTGTGTGTTTTTCTTGGCCTGTGTCATCTGCAGGTTTTCTCCACTAGCCACCCTGTGAAAGACTGCCTATAATATCACACTCTCATAAGCTGGGGTATTTCTCCAAGAATGTACAGTATGAAAAATGATTTAAGCTTTAAATCCATGGTAATTTTCTCACTGTAAATTACTTTCCTGTTAACAATGGTAAATAGACTTTGACCATGGTTACTTTAAGTAGCTCTGCCGATTTCTTAGGTTCTTATCTAATTAAGTCATAAGGATTCAACATGAATTACTTATTTTCATCTTTCCCAATCACTTTGAGTCTTGATATTCTCTTATCATCCCTTTCCCACTTATAGCAGTGGGGTATGTAACACCTTTATTATGCAATATAAATGAGGTTGGTCCTTTGCTATTTACTGGCAGGGCGGTGGCCTTTCACGATGTCACCACCACAACTTCCTATGAATCTTATAAATCAAATACAACTGTGATAACAAATGCTTGACCTTTTCTCAAGCTCCTATCCCCCCACGGTAATGTAAATCAAATGGGTGACCTTTGCCGATGTCCTATGTGCTATTTATAGGCATTATTATCTAAGCCTGCAGAATTTATCTCTCTGACTGGCATAAACATAATTTATGCCGAAGATCTTTTACTGTTTTTATGCTCCAATGCTGTAATATATTTGAAACATGGATTGCATCCTTTTAGCATTGTGTAGCTAAACCACTTTAACTATGTGGTCATATTGCACCTCTCAACAGCCCTAGACTATTATCTGGATGAGACCAGGGTTCCAGAGTATTGTTATGACATTGTGATTACTTTTCAATGTTGCTCTTCAGGTTTTGGGAATTAATTCATGCAAATGGTTTCACACAGACATTATATTTACTGTACCATTACACCTAATCAAATTTGAGATGTATCTCTTCATTCATTTTTAAGTGAGGCCACGTGCCGCTTGGGCATCCCCGGCTCTCTCAATCAGACAGCAGAGTTTTTCTTAACACTGCACCTCTCTTCCGTCTGATCTGTCTACTCTACAACATCACACGCTAAAAAGAACCTCTGCTGCACCAGAGCAGGGAGCTGGACTTCCTCAGCTCTATTAAGCTCCATGTTTTCCATGGTTACACAGCTGAATCTCTGTATTTTCAGCACATTTGAATGAGATATAATTAGAGTTAAGCAAAATGTCATCATCCTCATAATGTTTTGATGCATTGGGAGACCTATCTATGCATTTGGTCATACAAATAAATTTGGTGACATGGCGTATAAAATAACAAATCTCTTAGCCATCTATGGAGTAGCAACATTTCTTTTTCAGGGTTAATTTACTGTGGGTCAAATGTATCCATGCACAGGGGAGTGGTGGGAGGTCAGATACAGAAACTATCAGATGTTCTCATACAGAACGTTCTGTGCAGTGTTGCAGTCAATGAATTTACGGCTTGTTTGTGAAATGGATGGGGAAAACGGTAAATGAATTGCACCTTGTCCCAAGTAAATATTTATGAATGGGCAGAAACAGGGGCATCATTGTTGTCACCCCACCCATGGTATTTGAGTTCCCCCTGGTGTTTGAAAAAAAAACAAAGTTACATAGTGTCAGCCAATGAGAGGTGAATCACTGCAGGAGCAAACAGTGAGCCTGTATATAGTGAACTGCCCACATTGCTTTGGGCTCCTGTGTCAATGTTAAAAGTTGTGCCCCTTTCTTTTGTCGGAATTTAGTGCGGACATGGCGTGTCTGGTTCTCCCCATCTTTTTGGTTATCTCTCTTACCTTGCTCCACCAGGGATATAGCCATCCATCTCGTACCAGGAAAGCAGTGCCAGCACCACAGAGAGGTAACACTCACCACACACACTACACTAAACTTCAGTGGCTCTACGATGTTTTTCTGTACATTTTCTCTCTGACATGCCTGCCTGCTTGTCTGTGTTTCTATGGAGATGCAGCGGCAGATGAGGATGATGTAAAGTCCCAGCTGGAGAAGCTGTGGCAGGAGGTGAACTCCCTGAAGGAGATCTCAGCTCTGCAGACAGGTATTGCGGGGTTGGCTGCTCTGTGTGCTCATACTGAGTGCTGATTTAGGGCCAGGAACGATTCAAGGAGGGAATGCCTCTGATGGGGAAACAGTGCAGATTTAGCAGTTACTCTATGTTTCTTATGGGTTAAGCAGGTGTATACTGTATGTACCTTTGGTACATGCACTATTGGAGAAAAAAATGGTGCTATCTGGAACATAAAGGGTTATTCGGCTGTCCCCATAGGAAAACCCTTTGGAAAACGCTTTTTGGTTCCAGGTAGAACCTTTTTGGGTTCCAGGTAGAACCCTTTTCAAAAAGGGTTCTCCTATGGATACAGTCGAAGAACCCTTTTGGAACCTTTTTTTCTAATAGTGTGGAATTGATGCAGAGAAATTATGATTTTATATTTATTATGGTAATTCACACTAACCCCAGACGTCAGGGGTTAGCGTAATTTACTAATATGCTCAGTCACCAGTAGAGAGCAGGAGTACTCTTACCTTCAACCTCATGCCTCGCAGCAGCAATAATGATGTTGACAGAGCACTGAGTCATGTGCTGTGGAAGATAATGCAGTTGAATTTCTGCGAAATGTATGATGATGGATATAAAAGTATTATGATGAGACAGGTTCTTTATACAGGGAGGGTGGAAGAACAGAGTGTTACAGTCTCATATAGTATGCCTCTGTCTGAGTTCCTCCCACTGAAAGGGCTTATGTCTTATTTTGGGAACTTGGTTTAGGAAACATGGATASAGATGAAAACCTTTGCTTGGTCCTACTAGTCTTCATTATGTCTGATTGATATTCTATAGATTAGAAAATATCAGTGAGACATTATACACCAATATATCATGTAAATATATATTTAGTATATATTTCAAATTCTTCAGTAATATTTGAGCATGGTAGGTAGGCTTATTGCCTGAGGAAGTTTGAAGGAGATAAATGTATTAAACTGCTTCCCTCTGCTTCCAGTTTGTCTTCGTGGCATCAAAGCTCACAGGAAGTGTTACCTGACCATCGAGGAACCCAAGCACTACCATGAGGCCAACGAACACTGTATCGCGTGGGGTGGAACACTTGCCACTCCACGTGACCTCAATGAAAACAATGACCTGAGGGACTATGCCAAGAGGAGTGCGCCAGGTACCAAGGAGTTCTGGATCGGTGTGACAGACATTGTGAAGGAGGGCCAGTATGTAGACGTCAACAGCATGCCCATCAGCTACTTCAACTGGGACAAGATCAAGAAGCAGCCCACAGGGACCAAGAGGGAGAGCTGTGTCGTGCTCTCACTGGCTGCACAGGGAAAATGGCATGATGAGGTCTGCCTTGGCAAGAAAAAGTACATTTGTGAATACCCCATTCCCTAACTTGTGTACCACCATGGACACCAGATGGTTGTTGACAACCTGATGATCATTTATGCTCGTCATTAAAAAATACATAGAAAACGGTTCCAGTGTGAGTCTCTCTTTCACCTTCACTGAGTTGTCTGTGTTATACTGCTAATCAAAATGTCCAATTTGCTTTAATTTAGGAGTTGGTGAATTTGTAGAGAATTTGAAATTCTAGGTAAACAATGAACAATTCCCTTCTGTACTCCCACTTGCAATAATGATTTTTAATGTGTTCATTGTTTAATAGTTATTTTAAAATAACGAGTAGATAGGGCACACTGCTAGGCCTACCAAAATATGCCACTTGATGATTGGTACAGGACTAGACCTTACAGTAGATTCTATTCTAATCTGTGATATTGGCCATAACAGACAGACAGCCAGACATAAGTTACACCCATACATACATCCATACATAGGCCTACATACATACAGGTAACTGCCAAAATAAAGGAAACACCTAACATAAAGTGTCTTAATAGGGTGTTAGGCAACCACGAGTCAGGACAGCTTCAATGCACCTTGGAATAGATTCCACAAGTATCTGGAAGTCTATTGGGGGGATGCAACACCACTCTTCCACAGGAAATTCCATAATTTGGTGTTTTGTTGATGGTGGTGGAAAATGCTGTCTCAGGCGCCACTCCAGAATCTCCCATAAGTGTTCAATTGGGTTGAGATCTGGTGATTGAGACAACCCTGGAATATGGTTTCCATCGTTTTAATGCTCATCAAACCATTCAGTGACCACTTGTGCCCGGTGGATGGGGCATTGTCATCCTATGGGGGCTTAGCCATGGCAGCCAAAATAATGAGCTGCCCAGCATTTTTATACAATACCCTAAGCATGATGGGGTGTTAATTGCTTAATTAACTCAGGAACCACATTAGTGTGGAAGCACCTGCTTTCAATATACTTTGTATCCCTCATTTACTCAAGTTCTTCCTTTATTTTTGGCAGTTACCTGTACATACATGCAGTGGTGGATTTAGGTACTGTATAGGCTACATGGGCAGCACCAGGCACCCGCACCCAAAAAATTGGAATGGTGATATTTGCGTGATCAGTTTTCTATCGCTCATTTGCACGTCACGTCATTGATACATGTCACCGTGTGGGACTGTGGGTCAATTAACCTTGTCGGAGTGGGCGCCCTGATTCTAGTTTGTGAGCTAGGTAGGCTACTGCCTGGGAAGGTCTCCTACTCAGAAGTACGAGATGGGGAGGGGTGCGGGGGTAGGTTGACCTCAGGTCTCCCCACTTGAAGCCTGACGTAGGGGGAGCGGGGGAATCTATCAAATAGCGCAACTCTAACTCTATACAGTAAAATCAGTCAGGGGGGCTGAAGGGGGCCCAGGCCCAGGGAGCCATACAAGCTAGAACAGCCACTGCATACATTCCCTACAATCAATACAGAAAGTACATAGGGGAACACAAGTATATATAAATAATATATCAAGGACAATTGGGCGAGGGGGCACAATATCACATTACACAAGGACCTTAAGGGGCATACATACACTTATAATTCTAACAGCTTTTTTGTTAGTAGAGTATTTAATTGTCTTAAAATATAGTTGAAAAAAAATTGTAAGGTAAGAAAATGTAGTGTTTTGTTTGTAAATGTACATTTGTGAATATGAAATTTGGCCAAAAGAATAATGAAATGAATTACATCAAATTGTTTCAACTTATTTCTATCATAGGTAAAGAATCCAAGCAGTACATCTCTCCACAATAGTGTAAAATCTTCATTATAATCTACTGATGTTTTGCCAGTTTCCTTACATAAATACAATGCCAAAAAAGATGCAACACCGTTTCTGGGTGGTCATTACAAAAGGTACGATTTAAGTTGATGTTTTTCTTAAACTTCTTCATATAGTGGTTGGCAGGATAATATTTATGAATAATTTAAAGGAAACTTCCTTAATTTAGTTAACAAGTAGTTATGTGTGTGGCAACATCCACACTTTTTCCCAACAGATATGATCAATTATACCGTTCCAAACCGTTCTATAAGGTATAGATAGATACAACATCCTGCTGAAACAAGGTTCGTATCGCTCGGTTGTTGAATGGACCAAAAGAGAAATATATTTTTCCTACTGATGAGTCAACAGGGTTAATGGAAGGTAGGTTCTGAGGGTCAGGTCTTGACACGTACCTGAATAATAAAGCAACACCTGAGGGAATGGCATCTAAAACATTGCAAAATCTTTAGGTGTTACAGGGATCTTGTAAAATGATAAAAATTCCTTATAACTAAGTAAAAAACCCTCTGCATTTACAAGTTGGCTCACCAATAGGATATTATTTCTGAACCAATATTCTAAAAACAAATAAGTATGTTTATACAATATATCCCGATTATTCCATATACACTGCTCAAAAAAATAAAGGGAACACTTAAACAACACAATGTAACTCCAAGTCAATCACACTTCTGTGAAATCAAACTGTCCACTTAGGAAGCAACACTGATTGACAATACATTTCACATGCTGTTGTGCAAATGGAATAGACAAAAGGTGGAAATTATAGGCAATTAGCAAGACACCCCGAATAAAGGAGTGATTCTGCAGGTGGTGACCACAGACCACTTCTCAGTTCCTATGCTTCCTGTCTGATGTTTTGGTCATTTTTGAATGCTGGCGGTGCTCTCACTCTAGTGGTAGCATGAGACGGAGTCTACAACCCACACAAGTGGCTCAGGTAGTGCAGCTCATCCAGGATGGCACATCAATGCGAGCTGAGGCAAGAAGGTTTGCTGTGTCTGTCAGCGTAGTGTCCAGAGCATGGAGGCGCTACCAGGAGACAGGCCAGTACATCAGGAGACGTGGAGGAGGCCGTAGGAGGGCAACAACCCAGCAGCAGGACCGCTACCTCCGCCTTTGAGCAGGAGGAGCACTGCCAGAGCCCTGCAAAATGACCTCCAGCAGGCCACAAATGTGCATGTGTCAGCATATGGTCTCACAAGGGCTCTGAGGATCTCATCTCGGTACCTAATGGCAGTCAGGCTACCTCTGGCGAGCACATGGAGGGCTGTGCGGCCCCACAAAGAAATGCCACCGCCGCACCGGTCATGCTGGAGGATGTAGAACGTTCTCCACGGCGTCTCCAGACTCTGTCACGTCTGTCACATGTGCTCATGTGCTCAGTGTGAACCTGCTTTCATCTGTGAAGAGCACAGGGCGCCAGTGGCGAATTTGCCAATCTTGGTGTTCTCTGGCAAATGCCAAACGTCCTGCACGGTGTTGGGCTGTAAGCACAACCCCCACCTGTGGACGTCGGGCCCTCATACCACCCTCATGGAGTCTGTTTCTGACCGTTTGAAAAATTATGCTTATAAATTAAAGACCATGACAAGAAAACCTGCGGATGAAAAGCACAGCGTTTCACTGGAACTTTGTCAATATTATAATTGTAAACATGCTCTACAGACTTGATCTACGTACTTAGATTATCAGTGACATCAGAGATGTTTAAGGATGTGACGATGATACCTTCTCTGAAATCTCGCGAAACTGAAGGCTGTCCATTTCCTCCCCATTGATAGCTGTTTGTTTGTGCTTAGGTGGTGTAACAGAAACTATCCAATATCATTTTCATACAAGTTTTTATTAGTTTCAGTTTAGTTGTACAGACCCTCGGGTTGAAAAAACACAAATTATGTTTTTTTCACCGTCGTAAAGTTTTCCCGTTGACATCGAGCTCGGGTAGATGCCTGTATAAATTGTCGCACAAATGGAAATGGTGCCCAGCGAAGAGAATCAGCTCGTACTCAAAGAGGTGAGATTACCATAGCCAGTTCCAGAACGGGTTCTGGCAACAACGGGCCCTTGGCAATCATCCCTGTGACAGTAAATGATACAAACAACTTTTTAGTTAGTACAGAAAAGCAGTTGGTGGCATTGTCTATTGACGCGTAAAACCGCAATGACAGAGTTGGCTAACTAACGTTAGCTTTCATCTAGCTAGTTAGAAAAGACTGCTAGCATGCTAACCTTAGCTAGCTACTGTAGCTTTAAGCCCGACTGTTTCGCTCAAAACGGCGTATTAACGTTTAACTAGGAAGCTATGGTGGACAAGAGGTAGCCAGCTAGCTACATGGAAAATAAAACAATTGTAGAGTAATAATTGCTAGTTTTTTTGGTTTGTTTGCTAGCTTGCTAATAATGTCGTTAGACATGGCTTTGAACTGATGCTAAAGATAAATTGTAGTTGGCTAGCTTGTCAAAGCAAAGGCAAACTAGCCAGCTGGACGGTGTCGTTGTCGATGACAAGCTAGTTTCAGATCGGGTAAACAAGAAAGTCCTTGTTGCAGGTTACGTTAGCTAGCCAGCTGGCTATCTATTTTTCTAAGCATCAGTCTCGCATGACATTTTAGTTTCATAGCTAACGTTAACTATTTGATATATCGTGTACACAAAATGTGCTATTAGTTAGCTGTGATAATGTTAGATGCTCAGTGGAATTTAACTAACTAGCAAGTAATGGTCCAATACCCTCATTCGCTTAATATAATTAGGGCTAACTGTTAACAATCTAAACGTTTTTATGACACTGTCAGTACCTCTTATTAACATTTCATAGGGTTGTTTTTGTGTACACAATTTCCACACGAAGATTTATTGTAGCTAATCCGGCCACAGTCTTGCCTGAGTTTGCTGAAGTATAGTGCCAAGGGCTGTAGACAGTGAACTGCCTGCTTTCATTGCAATCAGAAATAATTACATTGTCTTTTGACATATTGTGTTAATCGCTTTCCAAGCTTTGGTAAATGGTACTAGAATGACAATTTAAATCATATATTAATTTAGAAATGTGTATCTAGCTAAGAAAGAATATAATGGCAGATCAAGGATAAAGACAAGGAGTGCTGAGCCTCTGTTTAGGCTGGTATTAGGGCTGAGACTGGAATGTTGGCCTCAGTAGGATAATACTTCTCCTTAAAATGGAATTGACTAGTTTTAATCTGCTCTGGACAGCCTCTCTCAATAATCAAGTGTTCCCAGTGCTGAAGGCCCAAGCAGTTGTGCTGCTATGCTCAGCGAAGCCTTGATCAGTCCTCTCTCCATCCCCCTAATCACGCAGCTGAAACCATTATTTCAGCTCTATGCAGGGCTCACTGCTCTCCACGGCCAAACTCTGATGACAATCTCCAACCCTACACACATCGCTGCCTGGGCCCCTGTCACTCTGCATTTGAGCATGGCTAGGCCTCATATTTCAGTGGATGTCTTGTGTAAAATAATGGAGAATCGTCTTTGTTATCCATTAACCAAGCAAGAGAATGATTATTTCATTTTCATCTCAATTTGAAATGGAACAGGTTAGGCGACTTGAAACAGAGCTTTTTTGACAGCAACAACACTCAGTTTAAAGATCTTGTTATTGTCCAACCAATGAAGGCAATAGTCATTATTTGAAGCAGTAGCTTCACAACATATCCACTCCTGCCTACTGTTGAGTCATCCAGAGGGAACTGGTTGGTTTAAACTTTGTAGAGCCACCTGCTAGCTGCTGTTAAAGCGCTTGACAGAAGTCGTGTGCAGTGGGATGAGTCAGCGGGGTGGAGAGTGTTTTCGGCCTCTGAGGTTAGACTTAGTCCTCAATCTGGCATTGAGCATAGGCACACCTGCTGTTGTATTGTTATAAAATTGTTCCTGTTGTCTCAAGTAAAACAAGGTCTGCAAGTCAAATATGTAGTTCTCTAAGTTGTGTAGGCTAGCTTCAAACACTCGTATAATGTCCTCTGTGCTGGTGGTGGCATTTGCCCTTGCCTGTTGCGTGAGCAGACTTTCCTAGGAGGTAACAGGACTAATACTGTGTAAGGGCTATTGTATTTACGTGTTTGAGATTTTATAAAAATGTTAGTTTCAGACCTTTCAACTATACTAGGGACATTTTTATCTTCTTTCCAGGAAATTGTCTACAGTTTGTCAGATGTGCAAATGCATGTTAATGCAATGTAATTCCCATGGCAACTCATGTTAGTCCTAAATGTTCTTTTGAAAACCAAATCCCCAAGCAGGTTAACAAGCCCACTCTTGCTTTCCCTTTATGCAATGTTCACAGTTCCCGAGAAACAACATGCATAGAAAAGTTTCAGTATCTGTTTCAGGAAGAGTCATTAGACCTCAGGTGCTACTGTGAAACCAGGAAGTAAAGAGACACTTTTTCCCCCTCCCAGACTGTCTTCTTGATTGAAGAAAAAATTTGATCTTACAGACTGGAGTGACATGAAAATGAGACTGAAAATTACCAGCTGAAGTTCTGCTGAAATTCAGGGTTTTCTGCCAGCCAGCGACTATAGACCAGGTTGTTCTCACCCTCTGAAGGCTCATCAATAGAGTTAGTGTTGCTGTAGGCCTACTGATGCTGGGTGTTCGCTTGCTGTTATTTGCCCTATTGGAAGGAAAATGTTTTTCGGTGTCACCTGACTGGATCAATAATGACTTAACAGAAATCCAGACTAATAACTCTGGTTTTAGTTAAGTAATAATTCCTCTGTTTGTCATTTAGCCTAGATTCTCGTATCTGTTCTGTGTAGTGCGATTGTCTGTGCTCTATAGCACCTACGGCTGCATGTCAGCACCTTGMGACATTATCTGTGATAAAAATACCCCTAATCTGATGATTCACTCATGTGTTGACATCTGCGGCTTGTTTGTAGCATCGGCCGGGACATAGTTTGCCAAGATCACCAGCTTTACATAGAACAAGTAACTGTCTGTTTGATTTTAATAATACCTACAGTATTACTTGTGGTGTTTAGAAGTGAATTGAAAGCGTGCCATTCCCAGTTAGTTCGTCTGAGCCGGTGTGCTTGTGGATACATAGAGAAACTCTAGCATGTTGCGTAACTGTTTCCCTTCTCGGTAACAGCTGTTTGCACTGTTTTAATCTTTGTGTTTTTCACCCCTCCTTCCCATGTGTCATTAGGGTATGTTTTGGAGTTGCAGGCAGAGTATTTTCGTTGAGATGAAGAAGAGGTTTTCTCAGGTAGTTCCTCCTAGCGGAGTGGATAGTCTGTGGCTGTGTGCAGTTTACTGTGTGGGGTTTGCTGATGACTGCATGGAGCATCAGGTTATTGCTGTCCTGAATGTTTGGCCAACCTACCACCAGCTGGTTACTGTGCCTCAACCTTAACAAAATAGAAACTTTTAGAATAGAGGGCTGATTGATTGAGGGCCAGTTTTGTTAACCCAAATGGCGGTAACACCAGCCCAACATGACACACATGTAGGTTAAATACACAGAACATAGGAATTTTTGTTTGGGGGATGACTCATTTGAATTCTTTAGGAAAATACAAAAGGTTCTTCRATTAGGGAAACATTTGACAAATGCTAACACACCACACTCATGGACTATATTTAATTGTCCACAATTAAAGGTCACAATAAGCACTGGCCATGTAATGGTGCTGATAGACCTTTTAAGCTTGTGTTATTGCGTGAGCCTCATTGGAACAGTTGTTTTGGGCACACTTAGTCACGGAAACACCACTATGTCCGGGACAGGTTTCTCTTGTGTCATTCCTGGAAGGCCTGCTTTGGGGAAAATAGTCTTATACACTGTAGTGGACATTGTAATCATAACGAATGTTGGCTTCACTAGATTTGCTGAATAACTAGCCCATCATTTCATAAATAACATGGACAAAGCCAGACTGAATAGAAACAATGAGGTTGTGATGGTGTGAGGCTCTCACTGGTAAACCAGACTAGCCCTATAGATTCMATGTATGCATGAGGCTCAAATCTTGATCTATCATTGCATGTTATGGTTTTTGGTCAATTTAATAATGTACTGTCATCCCGTCCCTTGAGTTACTTAACCAGATTAACCAGATATTTTCAGTTTCCTTACTGATGAGACATTCCTTATGGAGGAATTTTTGGCACTGTATGATAGTTTGGAAGCATGGCTCTGTTCCAGTCTCTGTAATGTGCCTCCCTCTAGGTTTGGGCAACTATTTTAATCTGCATCTTCCAAGAACGTAATGCAACGTAAGGTCCACACTGTAGGTCATATAATAGAAATCCTGCATTGCACCATCCGCCTGCTCTAGTTTCTTGTCTGGTGTTCGTTCGCCTGTTATGATGACATTCACGTGCGAGTATGAGAATGCCCTACCCACTGACTGCAGTCAAATCTCTCGGCTCCCTGAATGCATGCAAATAACCTGCTGATAACGTTTTAATATTTTGTCATGAAGTAGARCACTGAATGAAGGTGTGTGCGCTCTGCACTCARGGTGTTTGTATGTATCCTACAGATAGAGGATGCGGCGGAGGAGCCCAGAGTGCTGTGCATAGTCCAGGACACTACCAATGCTAAGACGGTCAACGAGAGGCTCACCCTCAACTTGCCAGCCTCCACCACCCTCCCCAAACTCTTCGAGGATGTGGCCCACAAGGCGGGCTATGTGAACGGCACCTTTGACCTGGCATGGCGCAAGACAGGGGACATGGTGCGTCTGTGTCCTAAGACAACCTTATGATCCCAGGTCCCTTTATTGGATCCTGGTGGGGGGGTTATATACTTGTGTACACGTTC
Organism: Salvelinus sp. IW2-2015; assembly: GCF_002910315.2. Lineage (NCBI taxonomy): Eukaryota > Metazoa > Chordata > Actinopteri > Salmoniformes > Salmonidae > Salvelinus > Salvelinus sp. IW2-2015. The sequence goes on along the minus strand of NW_019942586.1, from coordinate 101,865 downwards.
AAACTCCTCCAAAACGTCCGTTGTTTGCTCCTCCTCCACACATGGCTATACTGTCTACTGTACGTCAGCTGCTCAACTGAGCCGCACTTTGAAATAGTGCCGTTTGGATCCTCCCCATAGTGTGTAAATAGCTTTATGTACGCCAGTCTCTTTCTTTCCTGTCCCTGAAGTAATCTGAGGCTGGAGTTCTCACAAGAGTAGGTCAGTGGATTAAGCTCTTTCCACTGCTGGCTACCCCCCCCCCCCCCCCCCCCCCCCCTACAGCCAACATCACATGACAAAACACTGCGGTTCATAGCATGCTCCACAAACTGGTCCTAAAAGCTCATCTTTTGAATGATCATGGGGAGGATTCTCCTTATGAATTCAATGGGAACCTCTGATTGACAGGTTGATTAGGTTGTATTGTGGGGAACTACTGAACTTTTTCAATCTCAAATCCTAGTTTTATTTTGTTTGCGTCTGCTATTTTCTCATGTTCAGACCTGCCTGGCCAAACTGAAGGGTGTTTTTTCTCTTTTTCTGTTCTCCCCCAGGGGTCGCTGGACCCCAGCAGTGAGATGTCCCTCACTGAGTCCGGGTTCGAGCCCGGGAAGAGGAACTTCCTCCAACTCACAGACAAGGACGGAGAACAGCCTCTGATTGCATCGGTGAGTGAGTGGGAAGATGAGAGTTAATGGTTAATATGAATACCAGCATGCCTAGAGCATTCCCCTGGAGGAGGGATTGACATGCAGTTMATTCTTGGTAGACTAGTGGTAGCTATGAGCTGAAGCTTAATTCTCCTTTGTGTAGGATGAGTCGGGGACAGCGAGCAGCAGTGGTCTGGATGACAGCTCCCAGGAGCGCTTCATCGGCCCGCTGCCCAGAGACGGCACGGTGGGCTGCAGCAGCGACTACAGCAGCCCCAGCTACTCCTACTCCTCCATCCTCAACAAGTCTGACACAGGTACACCCTTTCTGTCAACAGCATAGACTTGACCTCACTTCCTGTTACGTAACCCCCCTGACAGCTCACTTCATGAAGCAGATGCTAAGCTACAGGACTGTTTTGCTAGCACAGACTGGAATATGTTCTGGTATTCTTCCGCTGGCATTGAGGAGTACACCACGTCTGGCTGGCTTCATCAACTGGCTTCATCAATAAGTGCATTGATGTCATCCACACAGTGACTACGTACATACCCCAACCAGAAGCCCTGGATTACAGGCTGCATCTGCACTGAGCTTAAGGGTAGAGCTGCTGCTTTCAAGGAGTGAGACTATAACCCGGAAGCTCCCGCTATGCCCTTCGATGAACCATCAAACAGGCAAAGCGTCAAAACAGGACTAGGATTGAATCGTACTACACCGGCTCTGACACTCGTCGGCTGTGGCAGGGCTTGCAAACTATTACAGACTACAAAGGAAAGCACAGCCGCAAGCTGCCCAGTGACACAAGCCTACCAGACGAGCTAAATTACTTCTATGCTCGCTTCGAGGCAAGTAACACTGAAACATGCATGAGAGCATCAGCTGTTCCGGACGACTGTAATCATGCTGTCCGTAGCTGATGTAAGACCTTCAAACAGGTCAACATTCACAAGGCCGCAGGGCCAGACGGATTAACAGCACATGTACTCTGAGCATGCGCTGACCAACTGGCAAGTGTCTTCACTGACATTTTCAACCTGTCCCTGACTGAGTCTGTAATACCAACAYGTTTCAAGAAAACCACCATAGTCCCTGTGCCCAAGAACACTAAGGTAACCTGCCTAAATGACTACCGACCCATAGCGCTCACATCTGTAGCCATGAAGTTCTTTGGAGGCTGGTCATGGCTCACATCAACACCATTATCCCAGAAACCCTAGGCCCACTTCAATTTGCGTACCGCCCCAACAGATCCACAGATGATGCAATCTCTATTGCACTCCACACTGCTCTTTCCCACCTGGACAAAAGGAACACCTATGTGAGAATGCTGTTCATTGACTACAGCTCAGCGTTCAACACCATAGTGCCCTCAAAGCTCATCACTAAGCTAAGGACCCTGGAACTAAACACCTCCCCCTGCAACTGGATCCTGGACTTCCTGACAGGCCGCCCCCAGGTGGTAAGGGTAGGTAACAACATATCCACCACGCTGATCCTCAACACGGGGGCCCCTCCTGTACTCTTGTTCACTCATGACTGCACGGTCAAGCACGACTCCAACACCATCAAGTTTGCCGACGACACAACAGTGATAGGCCTGATCACCGACAACGATGAGACAGCCTATAGGGAGGAGGCCAGACCTGGCCGTGTGGTGCCAGGACAACCTCTCCCTCAACGTGATCAAGACAAAGGACATGATTGAGGACTAAAGGACAAGGAGGACCGAGTACGCCCCCATTCTCATCGATGGGGCTGTAGTGRAGCAGGTTGAGAGCTTCAAGTTCCTTGGCGTCCACATCACCAACAAACTATCATGGTCCAAACACACCAAGATACTTGTGAAGAGGGCACGACAAAGCCTATTCCCCCTCAGGAGACTGAAAAGATTTGGCATGGGTCCTCAGATCCTCAAAAGGTTCTACAGCTGCACCATCGAGAGCATCCTGACTGGTTGCATCACTGCCTGGTATGGCAACTGCTCGGCCTCCAACCGCAAGGCACTAGAGTAGTGCGTACATCCCAGTAAATCAGTGGGGCCAAGCTTCCTCCCATCCACGACCTCTATACCAGGCTGTGTCAGAGGAAGGCCCTAAAAATTCAAAGACTCCAGCCACCCTAGTCATAGACTGTTCTCTCTGCTACCACACGGCAAGCGGTACCGGCGTGCCAAGTCTATTTTCAAAAGACTACTTAACAGCTTCTACCCCCAAGCCATAAGACTCCTGAACAGCTAATCAAATGGCTACCCGGACTATTTGCATTTCCCCCCCCTTACGCTGTTGCTACTCTCGGTTTATTATCTATGCGTAGTTACTTTAACTTTACCTACATGTTCATATTACCTCGACTAACCGTTGCCCCCGCACATTGACTCTGTACCGGTACCCCCTGTATATAGCTTCGCTATTGTTATTTTACTGCTGCTCTTTAATTATTTGTTACTTAGATTTTTTACTTAACACTTCTTTTTTCTTAACTGCATTGTTTGTTAAAGGTTTGTAAGTAAGCATTTCACTAAGGTCTACACCTGTTGTATTTGGCGCATGTGACAAATTACTTTTGATTTCATGTCTTTCTCCCCCTCTGCAGGATATGTGGGTTTGGTTAACCAGGCCATGACCTGCTATTTGAACAGCCTTCTACAAACACTGTTTATGACCCCAGAGTTCAGAAATGCACTGTACAAGTAAGTACCTGTTCTCGTGAAGCTCTTTGTATTGTTCTAAACAACGGTATTTAATGAAGAGCTTTGTCCTAAAACTATTTTCTACTTGTCCACTGTTCCCTCCAGCTGGGAGTTTGAGGAGTCGGAAGAAGACCCGGTTACCAGCATCCCTTACCAGCTACAGAGGCTGTTTTTGCTGCTGCAGACCAGTAAGAAGAGGGCCATCGAGACCACCGACGTGACCCGCAGCTTTGGCTGGGACAGCAGYGAAGGTGGGCTGTCACACTGCTACATCTAGGCAGCCTCCCCGTAACCAGGAGGAGCCTAGGCTTAACCGCTTCTGATGTTTTGATAAAGGAACTGGAAGAGTGTGGGTGAAGGGGTACTTTGTTTGTTTTGTCACACAGTTCACTGTCTTAACTGGTCTGTGTGTTTATCTATGTCTCTTCTGTTGTGTCTGCGTATCTGTGTTTTCAGCCTGGCAGCAGCATGAYGTCCAGGAGCTGTGTAGGGTCATGTTTGATGCCTTGGAGCAGAAATGGAAGCAGACAGAGCAGGTATGAAAGAAAAGTGAACCCTGTTACTTGTCTGAAAACACTAATCCAGGGAGCCAATGAGGGGCCTTCCCCAGGCCCAGAACAAAGGGCCTTCTGTGGGAAGGTGAGAAAGAGCCAGTAAGGCTGAGGRTTAGCGTTTTCTGATCTCAGGAGTTTGGTATGAACCGTAAACACTTAATTCACTGTGGATAGAAGCACTAGGCTCCTGCATTTAGCTGTATTTGTAAAGAATGCTCTGCATTATCAGTGGTTAATCAAAGTCMCATTTTGATTTTTGCTATRTTTGTGTCCCCAGCAGCAGTTTTCTCCACTTACGGTACTTATTTGAACTTCTATTATTGTTTTCTTCAACTGTTTGTTTTTATTTGTCATTTAAAAAATTACATGCATACAAAAAATGTGAACGGGATTGCACAATAAAGTCAGATTTATTTCTGCTGTGGTCCCTATTTCTTTGGGTTGTTGACAAACACGGAGTGTACAAAACATTAWGAAYRCCTTCCTAATATTGAGTTGCACCCCCTTTTACCCTCAGAACAGCCTCAACTTGTCGGGGCTTGGTTTCTAAAGTGTCAAAATCGTTCCACAGGGATGCTGGCCCATGTTGACTCCAATGCTTCCCACAGTTGTGAAGTTGGCTGGATGTCCTTTGGGAGGTGGACCATTCTTATGAGAAACTGATTTGCAGTTCTTGCCACAAATCGGTGCGCCTGGCACCTACTATCATACCCCATTCAAAGGCACTTACGTTTGTCTTGCCTATTTGCCCTCTGAATGTCACACACAATCCATGTCTCAAGGCATAAAAATCCCTCTTACCTGTCTCCTCCCCTTCATCTACACTGATTCGAATGGATTTAACAAGTGACGTCAATAAGGGATCATCTTTCACCTGGTCAGGGAAAGATGTTCTTAATGTTTTGCACACTCAGGGTAGATTAGTTACATATTCCAGATATATACAGACATGAAAATGTTTGCTACTTTTCAATTGTTAGCTAGCTTTTTACATTCTATTTAAATGAGGTTATTGTTGGTATGGCTTTAAGTTGCTATGGTAGTTTGTTTTACTCAACAGCACTGGAATAYAAAAAAGGGTTCTTACCAGATATACTCTAAAATTTTAAATGGTGAAAGTCTCTGGCGCAGGTATTATGCTGGTGGGCATCTCTAAATAAACATAGTTGGATAGGTATGTGAGGGCTGAGTCAGTGATAATCCTGTGGACCTTACCAGATCACTTCAATTAATAACATTTATTTTTACACAGCCACCCTAGCTGCTTAAAACGCTGGACCTCCAGATAAGTTCGAGGGCCGGGGGAGTTAAAATACAATTCTTTCAAGCTTGTTTTAGCTGGTCTGTGGCTTATTCTTTAGAATCAAAAGTTTTTAAATCCTAAATTGTTTAGATGTTTGTGGCTGCTGGTGAACCATGATGAGCACACATAATCAGTGACACTGAACTAGCTTACCTGCCAAACTCTTCAGGGTGTCAATATCAAGCCATTTAGAGGTCTGAGCTAGGAATTATATATATATATTTTTTTTTGTTAAACATAATCTCACAGGTCAGGTACCTATCAAATTAACACCCAAGGTGATGTTTTTGGTCTAACCTCTGAGTTGCCCACTTTGACACTGAAACCAGGGGACCTTGCAAGCGTTACTCTGGAACCAAATAAGCCATTTGGAAATATTGGATAACTCCGCTCTAAGGATCTCTTCTACTGAGGCTTTGTTCTTTTGGGACACCAATTGAGCAGAGTCATCCGCATACAAAAACTATTTACAAGAGCAGGCTGATTTTCATATTATTAATGTACAGTAGGAAGAGCAGTGGACCAAGGACACTCCCCTGCGGGACTCCACAGCTAATCTCCTTTTGCATTAGACAGTTTTCCATTAACATCCAACACTTGGACCAATTGGTCTCTACCTGTTAAATAGGGTCTTACCCAGTTAATGAGCCTGCTGTTGCAATCACATATTAAGTGAAATGTGTTGACTTTTTGAGAGGAGCCGAGTCATTGTCTTTGGGGAGTGTTAGAGTTTAGGGAGTTTACATTATTATTAAGCTGGCATAGAGTTGTGTGAGTAGTAGGTTCAGTGTGAGCAGTGAAGAGCGTATTTCAGAATTCTGAGAGATACATGTGTGTGAGTGTTGTGACTGCTTGGGCCTGACTCCCTCGTGTTGTGTTCCCCCTCAGGCTGACCTGATTAACCAGCTGTACCAGGGGAAGCTGAAGGACTATGTGCGCTGTCTGGAGTGTGGCTATGAGAGCTGGAGGATTGACACCTACCTGGACATCCCACTGGTCATCAGACCATTTGGGGCCAGCCAGGCTTATGGCAGCGTGGTGTGTGTCTCTCTGCCTCCATCTCTTGTCTCTGCCCTTCTTGATGACTATAGCAGTATTAATCCAAGTGTGTGAAGAGATCAAAGCTATGATGGTCATTTATGTATTCACCGCGCAGACACTGAAGTCCAGACCCTGCTGTATGCTCCTGCATTTTCCTAAGACTGTTAATAGTAAGACAGTGTAATGTGACGTAGATGTGGTCAGAGTTGTTACTGATACAGTGCCTTTGTGACTCACTGAAACAGGAGGAGGCTCTGCAGGCCTTCGTCCAGCCAGAGACTCTGGACGGGGCCAACCAGTACTTCTGTGAGCGCTGCAAGAAAAAATGTGATGCCCGTAAGGTGAGTATACAGACTAGTGATCTTGTTGATGTTAAGACCACACTTCCCTTTGGGTCATGGGAGAACTGATGGGGGGGGGTATTGAGTGAAGGTGGTCACTGGTCTGCCCAGGCAATTTGTGTTCTGACCCATGCCCTTTGCCCTCCCTCCACAGGGGCTGAGATTTCTTCACTTTCCCTACCTGCTGACTCTGCAGCTGAAGCGTTTTGACTTTGACTACACCACTATGCACCGCATCAAACTCAACGACCGCATGTCCTTCCCTGAGGAGCTGGACATGGGTCCCTTCATTGACGTGGAGGACGAGGTGAGACACACCAGCCCAGTGTGGCCTCCTATGTGTTTTATACTCTAGATAGAATGAGGCACGGGGTGGGGTGGAATAGTGCCAGCCTTTCAGGTCCACTCAAATTAGATTTTCGATTATGTTTCATGTATTAGTAATTTCCATGAAGTCATCATTAATTCATGAGTGTTACTGATACCTGAACTCTGTCTGCTTTCTCTCTCTTTCCATCCTGCTCTTTGTTTTTGATCAATGCCTGCTCTCATAGAAATCTCCTCAAACGGAGAGCTGCACTGACAGCGGGGCAGAGAATGAAGGCAGTTGCCACAGCGACCAGATGAGCAACGACTTCTCGGCGGACGACGGTGTGGATGAGGGCATCTGCCTGGACAGTGCCAGCAGTACTGAGAGGGTCCTGAAGCCAAAGGTACCCAGCCTCAACACTGTATGTAATACCACACAAACCGTCCTTACACTCTAGCACCCGTACTCCCTGTGTCTTATAGCCCATCCTGGTCTGTTTGCATGTAGTGCAATCTGCTGTCATTAGATTTAATTGTTAGCCAATTGTCTCTCCTGCCCCTGTCTCGTCTACAGAGTTCATTGACCTTTGAGCTGTTCTCGGTCATGGTGCATTCGGGCAGCGCTGCAGGTGGCCACTATTATGCCTGCATTAAGTCCTTCAGCGATGGCCAGTGGTACAGTTTCAACGACCAGCACGTCAGCAAGGTTATCAGTCTTACAATAACTTATGTTTACTATGCATGTAATACTAGACAAAACAACTCAACACAGGTTGCATCAACATAACTCCTGTCATTGTAACTGACAGTTGTCAGAAACACAACGGTGGTGGTCCAGTGTGTTGATGTGTGTGTGTGTGTGTCCTTATATAGATCACCCAGGAAGACATCAGGAAAACATATGGAGGGTCCTCGGGGAGCAGAGGCTATTACTCCAGTGCCTTTGCCAGGTCAGTGGAGCTCCTGTCTCTGTCAATCTCTGGATTGATCTGAAATCAATATGTCCCTGAACACATCTCACTCCCATGCCTGGCTCTCCCATCTCACAATCTCATTGTATGTACCTACTAATGCATGCCTACATGGCCAGAACATTACCAGCATCTGTTCACTTYCCACTCCACACACCGCAACGTTCAATACCAGAGGAAGCTTTAATGGGGATGAACCGGGGCTTTTTTACTTAGTCCTACATTTTATTGAAGTCTCCCTGGGAGAAAAACTAGAGGGTGGTTATTCAGGCTAGGACAAAGCCCTGTTGATAACTGAGCTTTTACGTAATGCACTGTTCTTTCATGTGTTTGGAAAGGAAGATGGAACTCTATTTGGCTACTCATTTTCCTTTTCTCCATTTGCATTTAATAAGATGTTTTTCTGTTCCAACAGCTCTACGAATGCGTATATGCTGATTTATAGGTTGAAAGACCCCTCAAGGAATGCAAGTAAGGGAAACATATTGAACCAAGTCTAGTTCCATAATCAAGTTTGCTTTTAAATGTCTAAAATGACTGTTCATCTGTATAAAGTTGAATATGTGGGTATAACAATCCTAGTAGGTTTTGCTCTCCTAGTCTCTCTCAATGACTTGGACCCCCAGTTAGTTATGGTGATCTCTTGACTGATGGGCCGTGTTGTTACCACTGCAGAGTATCTGGATTGTGATGACTTCCCTGAGCACATAAAGCATCTGGTCCAGAGGGAGAAGGAGTCTGAGGAGCAGGAGAAAAGACAGAGGGAGATCGAGCGTAATACCTGCAAGGTACATCCTCCTCCTGTGGACTTTCCCATGGTCAACGGTGTCGGTCATTTGACTGAATGTTGTTCTGTTGTTTTTCACAGGGGTTGTATTGTTGTTAATTGCTCTGTATTTCTCTGTCAGATCAAGCTGTTCTGCATGCATCCGGTGAAGATGATGGCTATGATGGAGAACAAGCTGGAAGTGCACAAGGACAAGACGCTCAGAGAGGCAACAGAGATGGCCTACAAGGTACGTCAGAGTGGAAGCTAAACGGGGAGGAAAGCATTGAAAGCTAATCTCACTCAGCAGCTGCAGTTCATACCAGCCAGCGGTCGGTGTCAGAATAGAGAGTGGTCCTAGGATAGACATAGTTGTAAGAATAAAAGGGGGGTTACAATGGCCAAGAAGCTTCAAAACATTACCTTATGCGTCTATTAGCAATTGGACGTGTTTGTGTGTGTCTTTGGCCAATCATTCTGCCCCATAGCTCATGGAACTGGATGGGGTGGTCCCGCTGGACTGCTGTCGCCTGGTCAAGTACGATGAGTTCCATGAGTACCTGGAGCGCTCGTACGAGGGCGAGGAGGACACCCCCATGGGGCTGCTGCTGGGCGGGGTCAAGTCCTCCTACATGTTTGACCTGCTGCTGGAGACCCGCAGACCAGAGCAAGTCTTCCAGCCATACAAACCCGGAGGTCAGTAAAACACATTCAATAATTTAAATATAATACTAAAACTAGCAACTCTTTTAGCCTTTTTGGAAATGAGTTGTGTGTGACTGGTTGGTGTGTGTCTCTGTAGAGGTGATGGTGAAGGTTCACGTGGTGGATCTGAAGACTGACACTGTTGCCCCTCCCGTCAGCATCAGGGCCTACCTAAACCAGTCAATCACTGAGTTCAAGCAGCTCATTGCACAGGTAAGTTCAGACACTCTTCTTTAATTCTTCCTTTCTATCTAATACAGTCTAATCCAACCTGATACAGTCCACACTTGTAAGACCATGAAATCTGCCAGTATTTGTTTTGGGATCTGTGGTGAAGTATCTCTCCACTGTGTGTGTATTGTTTGTTGAAAGGCCACAGAGCTCTCAGCTGAAACCATGCGTGTCGTCCTGGAGCGCTGCTATAATGACCTTCGGCTTCTCTACGTGCCCAACAAGACACTGAAAGCAGAGGGTTTCTTCAGGAGCAACAAGGTCACACACTACTTTATTATTGTCCTTTCCAGCTTGTGTCTGCTGTGTTAAATTATGTTTACAGATACACAACATTTTCAGCAGTGCTTTGATCGCAGATGTAACACAAACCTAATTTGTCCATTATCTGGTTTCTCTTAGGTTTTTGTGGAAAGCTCTGAATCCCCAGATCACCAGGTCACTTTCACTGATTCCCTCTTGTGGAAACTGCTGGATCGCCATGGGAACACAATCCGCCTGTTTGTCTCGCTCCCTGTGCAATCCCCCGGCACCAACAGAACTATTTGCCAAAAAGTGGGCGGCGACCCTGAGGAGTGCTCTGAGGGGTCAAAGGTCAACAKGAATTCTGTAGAGCCCATCCTGGAGGAGAGCACAGAGAAGCTGAAGAACCTGTCCCTCCAGCAGCAGCAGGGCTCCAGCACCAGTGACAGCCAGAAGAGCTCAGACACCAGCGACTTCGAGCACATCGAGTCCCCCTCACCCTCTCAGGAACCAGACTCCTCCTCCGTATCCGCTGTCGTTGCAGTCGACAACCGAGAGCTGGAGAACCGGATCCGGGTGGCCAGCGGCGGGGGGGCCTACTCTGACCCGGAAACCCAGTTCCCTGGGGAGGAGCGCTCGGACTCTGAGGTGAACAACGATCGCAGCACGAGCTCAGTGGACAGTGACATCCTGAGCTCCAGCCACAGCAGTGACACGCTGTGCAACGCTGACAGCGGCCCCATCCAGCTGGCCAATGGCCTGGACTCACACAGCATCACCAGCAGCCGCCGCTCCAAGGCCAACGAGGGCAAGAAGGAGACGTGGGACACAGCCGAGGAGGACAGTGGCACGGACAGCGAGTATGATGAGAATGGGAAGAGCAAGGCGGAATCCTATTACCTCTACTTCAGAGCAGAACCATATGCACAGGAGGACGGCTCTGGGGAAGGAGGCCAGAAATGTACGTCTTCTAAATCTGTTTACAAATGCAGGTCTTTGATTCTAATCTTGTTTAGTCTGTCCTAACTTTTTTTGATTGAATGTTTAGTTTGTGGGAACTGTAGAATAGTTTTTTTTGTACCTTTTTCTTTGGAATAAGTGTGGGTCGTTCATACTATGAATTTAATCACTTTTTTACAGCACCGTTTTGATTTGAACGAAACCTTCCATACATGTTTTCCCATGTTAGAAGTTGTCAGAAAGTGCTCAAAGATYACCAATTTTTCATACCCCACCATGAGACATCCATGCACACCCGCATGTGTCTATGTGTGTACACGTGTACTTGTGAGAAATGGGTAGAATGCTGTAGCAGGCCTCACTCTCCATTGGATTTGCTTATACTGTATAATAAGATTTGAAGGTGTTTAAGATCTGAGAGAGGGAGAAYGCTGTAAATATAGTACGATACAGAAACGGCTGTAGTTCACAAACAACAATACGTTTAATCATATATTTGGGCTTAGAACAGGTCAGATAACAATACTATATGCTTTTAAACTATTTCATTCTTAAATGTATTTCAAAATGCTGAAGTCATTTTAAAGTATSATAGAGAATAACAATACTAAAATGTCAATATGGCCTGTCTAGACACTTGTGCTAACTGTGTTGATACCAAATTTCATGCATTTACACAAAACAGAATTTGTGGCACATTTTTGATATCGTACTAAATATAGTACATGAATGTGAATGGGTTAATTTAAGATAAGCACTCATGTCAGTTATCTAAAAGAGCAACACCTCAAGGGTTAAGAAACACTGGTTTAGATGCTGTTAGAACAAAATCCACATAGTATTTAATATACTGTTATATGATAAGTTTGTTCCAACTAATTGAAACATATGTTTTGGTGCTGTTTACCTGTCAGGTGTACTGGTCCACGTGGATAAGAGGATAACTCTGTCAGCGTTCAAACAGAACCTGGAGCCTTTCGTGGGGGTCACCTCTACCCAGTTCAAGGTGTTCCGCGTCTACGCCAACAACCAGGAGTTTGAGAGTGTACGGCTCAACGAGACCCTCTCCTCCTTCTCTGACGACAACAAGGTCTGTAGCGTCTCACTATCTGCCCCTTTCAAAACATGACTTTCTTCAAAAGATAATGTTTTTTTTTTTTTTTTTTCAAACAATCTTATCCATGACGCTCCTCTTGGTCTTCTTACAGATAACCATTCGATTAGGCAGAGCACTGAAGAAGGGCGAGTATCGGGTGAAAGTGTACCAGCTACTAGTGAATGATGCAGAGGTAAGGACCGGGATGAGCTGATGTTTCTTCACACACACAAGTGATTGTTATTCGGTGTTGTGCAATTTCCTCACTTAAAAGCAGTCTGTAGGTGTGTCACTGATGGATTTGTCACCAGGGTGTATTATGTGACAGTTGTATATGTCATTGTGTTTCATGCTTAAGTGTGTGTGTGTGTGTGTGTGTGTGTGTGTGTCTCTCTCCTCCCCAGCCCTGTAAGTTCCTCGTAGACACAGTGTTTGCTAAGGGCATGACTGTGAAACAGTCCAAAGAGGAGCTAATGCCTCAGCTGAAAGACCAATGCAAGCTGGACCTCAACATCGACAAGTGGGTTCCACCTTACACACTTAAAAACATGTACAGTCAAGTAACTYTAATCTGCATATCTAAAATGATCTATGTACACAATCCAATGCACACGAATGTATGGGCACACATGCAACCATACATCAAATATTATACACTTGAATCCTTTACCTACATATTTTCTTCTGAAAACATTTGTTGACTGTAAAAGGTACCACAGGTGTCTTCGTGGTGATACAATCAGAATGTCAGTCTTTAGTCATTTAGAAGACGCTCTTAACCCTAGTTGCTCTAGATAAGTGCTCAAAGGCACATCGACAGATTTTTCACCTCGTCCGCTCGGGGATTCAAACCAGCGGCCTTTCGGATACTGGCCAAACGCTCTTAACCGCTAGGCTACCTGCTGCAGATCCTCTCACTTCAAAGTATTATGGGTGCCTTTGTTCTACTATGGATGGGTACTGCGAGTGACCTTTTAAAGCACTGACTCACAGCTGATGCTTATTGCTAGAAGTGTTGTTGAATCCCAATTGTGTGTGGGGTCAGGTTCCGTCTCAGGAAGAAGACGTGGAAGAACCCAGGGACAGTGTTTCTGGACTACCACGTCTACGAGGAGGACATCAACATCTCCAGTAACTGGGAGGTCTTTCTGGAGGTTCTAGATGGTAATACTGGTTTGCTATTGTTTCGACTACTCTCTTCAGAACAATTGTAAATCGCCTCATGGTCATCATAGCCTGAAAAGAGACAAACTTACTCTAAAATATATTACTGCTTTATATCAAACGCCTATATTAGGTCACGTAAAAATGGCTTTAGAGGAAGCTTTGACAATTACTTCTGTAAAAGGAAAAGCCCTGTAGAACTGAATTGTCTCATCTGAATGAGTATCACTTGTGAAAGAGAGGCAGACCGAGGCAGTGGGTGTGTGTGCTCGCTCAGCCATCCCCAACCCTCTTCTCCTGCCCCTTTCCAGGACCGGAGAAGATGAAGTCCATGTCCCAGCTGGCTGTGCTGACCCGCCGCTGGACCCCCGCCCAGATGAAGCTGGAGCCCTTCCGGGAAGTGGTTCTGGAGAGCAGCAGTGTGGAGGAACTCAAGGAAAAGGTGTGTGTGTATTCACGTCCTGAATGTGGTGCCAGGCCTTGTACACTGGTGCACATGTCTGAGGCCACAGACACGCTGGATTGCAAGGCAGCACTGTGGGATGGTCTTACCCACTAAGTGCACGCTCCCAGCAACATCACTGGGTCTGATGCACCACTTGGGAGTAGTGAGATGCACTGTAACTTTTCACATCACAGTATATATAACATCAGCCTCCTAGACTTTGAGATGCATAATTAGATGTTGCAAGATAAATTATAGGGCATGCTAAATGGATATTAAAAGTTAATTTGTGACATCAATTCTCTCTCTCCAGCTCAGTGAAATAAGTGGTGTTCCTCTTGAAAACCTGGAGTTTGCCAAAGTAGGTGAACTGTTTTTGATGCTGTTAGGATTTATTTTTAATCTTGCGTTGATTCACTCCACTTAATTTCCTGAAATGTTTCCCAATTTACTGACTGGCGTCCTGATTGTCTCCTGCAGGGGCGCGGAACATTTCCTTGTGATATCTCGGTATTGGAGATCCATCAGGATCTGGACTGGAACCCTAAAGTGTCCACTCTGAATGTGTGGCCTCTGTACATCTGTGATGATGGTGCTGTGGTCTTCTACAGGTAAACCCATCATACTCTGCCATACTGGAACAGGGCCCTTTGCCATTTCAAATGAGTAGCTGTTGTGTAATGACAATGGGATGTTCAGGAAAATTGYAGATATTTGGTTTAATATAGGTATATTCTCCAGAAAGGCTCACAGCTTGTGCTCTGGTTTCAGGGACAGCACAGAGGAGCCTATGGAACAGTCTGAAGATGAACGCAATGAGCTGATGAAGAGGGAGAGCAGCCGCCTGCTGAAGACTGGCCACCGGGTCAGTTACTCACCTCGTAAGGAGAAGGCCCTTAAGATCTACCTGGATGGGGGCCCGGTCAAAGACCCGGGGCAGGACTGAGGCCCTTCTGAGGCCCGTCCCAGTTAGCTGGTTGGCCTGCCTGCCGCAGTGTAGCTTGGCCCGGCCAGGGGACCCTGTCTGGCGTGGGGCCCCACGTTGACTCRACGACGTCACCAGAKCAGTGYGKCTCACACSMYCTCTYKYSYYCYCMYMTSWGMKCTMKRGGRRARAGAGTGGCTCAGAAATCATATTGTGCACTATAGTTTATTGTACTGTGAAGTTTAAAGGGAAGTGCAAAAGCTATTCAATAAAAAAAATACTATACAGACAAATCAATTTAACGAAAATGTTCCAGACATGGGTGCACGATCAGAGTAGAGCTGTGTAGCCAGAGGGAAAGACAAGTCTGTCAGTTTCCTCTCCTTCTCCGCAACACTTTATTTCTCCTCATCTCCCTCTTGCACTTGGGTTTCTCGCTCTCCCTCTGTTAGGTAGACTAGCGATAGAGCCTACCTGACCCATCTGTGAACATGTACCTGGTTCAAATTCTCCACATCTGATATTTCACCAGGCTAGAGCGATGCTCGTCCCACCCACCCACTTTAGAGACTGAGTATAAAGCCAAGAGTATCTACGACAACAACCTCACTTTGTCTTCTTCCAGTTTCTTTGTCTTCTTTAATCCAAACTGCAGTTTTTTTTATCCTTGGCAAATCAATACGTAGTTCACACTCAACATTTAATGACCTCTGTCTTCTCTGATTCTATAAAGTGGTCATTTTTGATTTGCTGACGTGGAGGGTTTCTGCTGTTTTCCCAGAATGCCACAGTGTACATCACTGTGGAAACTCCTCTTACTGCTGCTCCACCCCCTATGCTTTATAGGAGCTCAGCCTCTGTCATTTCCTCCTGATTCACTGATACGTGTTAGTCCTCCAATTACCAAGGAAATGGCAACTAGACCACCATGTAGACTATGTTAAGGAGCTCATCATTTTGTTCAATGTAAATTATTTTGATGTTATTTTGAGTGACCTCTGGCACACATTAAAAACATTTTGTCTGTATTTAACCTTATGTTAATTTAGAAACCTGTTTATTTCTGCACGATGTGAATGGTGTGCGTGTCTGTCGAGGCCACGTGCATGCTGATTGCTTGAGGGGCGGGAGCCMTCAGTGGTTTCGGAGATGGTTGGGGGCAATATATACCTGCTGCTGCTTCTCAGACTGAGCAGAGGGCATAGACCTTACTGGACCAGCTGACTGGGTATCCACGCTGCAGGGCCCAGCAGAGCTCCTCTGTGCTTCTAATGCTGCCTGCCACAAGCTGTTCACAGTAGAAATGCCAATAAAATAATTTGTTTCTTTGTTTTGAGGTTTAAATCTTGTGTGAACATAGTTAAGGTGATTTTAGAATTGAAATTGTTTTTTTCATAACTGCAGTATTCTGTTATTGTAAATTAAAAACTTTGAATCCCCACTTTACCAAAATCTGCATTTATATGGGTTGAACATGGTATACATGTAAATATTCTTATATCTCAATAATAGACATCTACATTTTCAAAGCCTTTTATTTTCTTATGAGCAAAAGTTGTGCAAGCTGCATGTGTCTGGGTTATAGTTTCCATTACCAAGTTGTGGGCATGATGAGCTGACCTGTCATATTCTGTCAAAGTGCTCCATATATTCAGAAATGTAATCTGTCCTTGTTTAAACCACTATTTAAAACAAAAACCAGGACTAAGCAAGCTACAGTGCATTGTGTTTGAACAAAGGGCCTCAACGGTGCATCCTTAAGGTAGGCACATAAGTGAGACATCAGAGAGAGCAGGATGGGGTATGTTTTAAGTACATATTTGTTAACACAAACTCTTATTGCAGAATTTGAGTGTAGTCATCATACACAGTACCTTTGAACAGCGTGAACGTCTAGGAATCGGGAAATACCCAAAATGTAAATTCCATCTAATACATACATGGTGTTATGCACTACGTAACATCTAGAGCTTTGGTTAACTTCGAGCAGATAGAGAAAAACTGCAATGGCTTGAATAAACAATGCCTTGTGAGAGTGTGAGCAACTTCAATTTCTAGGCTGAAATCACTGGAGACCCTTCTGATTGTCTACAGGCCTGAAAAGGTTGAGCTGCATGGTTACTCCTAGACAATATAGTCAATTTCTGAATAAAGTGTGTCTGTCAGGTCTCTTCATCGAGTTCTGTTTTCAGACACGGGAGCCTGGCTGTCAAGAGATAGGAAATCATTTGTAGCTCATACTGGTCAACAGCTTTTGATTGATACGCTATGGCTTGCTAAAGTGTTTTTTATTTTATTTTATGTATATGACTTATGCTCATTCAATTGAATTAAAGTTGCAGGTGTCAGCATATAACAGCTTACTTCCGAGATGTGGCATAGGAAGGTCCCGCAAGGGCATGTTCCCTTGGCCTGGCTCTATGTCCAGACAGCAGTCATAAGGTCATTGTAGGACATACAGCGGCTCACGCTCCATTGTGGCGTGCACACAGGGAAAAGAAAGCTACCACAAGTAAGGGGAGAGAGGATGGTAGTGACAAAGGTAAGTTAATTATACAGACTTGAATAACGAGTACAGTACATGGGACAGTGCTTGAAGGGAAAGCAGGTAGCCTTCACAGACATTAACTATTGAAACTCAATCGCCATGCTTACTTATCATATATCATAATTGGTAGGACAATTACAATTGAGAACAGAGGCTTTGTGTATCGCAATTTTGAAGCCCTTTTTGGATGTCAAGCAACGTAGGTTTTATGCTGCTTGAGTATAGGCCAAATGAAAGGAGCCCATTCGCTCCCCACAGATGAGTTAATTTCTGTGAATGATCATGGTGTATAATTACAGAGTATATTATGTTTCTTTGGTGGCCTTGTGGTGCACCTTATGGAAAGCAGCAGAGGTCCTGGCTGCGTCGTCGGTTTGGGATGCGCAGCTCCCTTATGTGGTTTCGGCGCATTGGCCAACACAGTGTCCTACACACCCTCATCTTTTTTGAAGGTCTGGAACAACACAACATGACAACTGGCAAGATGACAGCATCGCAATCATTTAAGCCGCAGGGTCATGGAATGCATGACCATCTCTTGTACTCTCCTAAGCTCTCTAGGTGCAGCAATATCTGCATGATGTGCAAGCTACCAATGTTTCTATCTAACTTAATAGTTTATAATGTGGGCTGTCTGACATGATGTTTTTCTGTGCAGAGCAATTAACAGACCTTATTCGAATCAACCTTGCAAACCTATTGAACTATATCAAAGCGTACCTTTGACTTTTGACACTAGCAAGCCAGTATCTACAGTATTGACGTGTGAGATGATTTACTACTTGCCCTGCAAAAACACTGGTCTATCAGAGTCAAAGTTCACAGTGTGTCTTGCTAGAGTAGGCCTCGATTAAACTCCTTTCTATCCTGCTCATTCTCTTTGGTCTCCTAGAGAGGGGGGAGGAGGTGGAAGCTCTTATTCAATAGAACATCGTTGATGCGCCCAAAGGAGAGAGACTCTCCGTAGGAAACACTCCATTTACACATTGTGGCACACATAGCAATGCAGTAAATGCAGAGCACTGCTCATATGTTATTAGCAATCGCTGCTCTTGATTGCTTGTGTGTGTGCCAGGTGTGAGCACTCAAGCATGTTACAAAAATGGAGATGTGTCTTGAGAGAGTCGTATAGGAACTAGGAGAGAGTCAAGAGTCCCACATGGGAAATTAGGTCTGCATGATACACTGCTAGATGGGATTCGAGATGATCACGGTGTGATATGTGTGTTGACCATGGTTAGAGAACAGCAGAAATGGACTACACAATCGGGGCTTTTGCAGTGTAGGACATGTGATCGTGCTCTCATACCAAGCAATATTCCCTTTTCACAGTCCTGCAAATCATACAATCCTGTAGGAGGGAAGAGGAGACATTCAAGACACACCTCTTCACAAGATAAATATGGTACAAGCAGCCACATCCAGAGTTTGGCCATAGAAAAAGATTGTACTGGAAAAGTTGGCTAAATCAACATGGTAGACTTGAAGAGAAATTCAGAGGATTGGTAGCCATTGTACTATGCAAACTTTTACAAAAGTTACTTTAAAATACTTCAAAGTACATTTTTGAGGATGTGATACGTTGTTGACGATCTCTTCCAATATTTACACTACCGTTCAAAATTTGGGGCCTTAAAGAAATGTACTTGTTTTGAAAGAAAAGCACATTTTTCATCCAATAAAATAAATAAAATTGATCAGAAATACAGTATAGACATTGTTAATGCTGTAAATGACTATTGTAGCTGGAAACGGTTGATTTTTAATGTAATAATAATAGGCAATACGGAGCCCATTATCAGCAACCATCACTCCTGTGTTCCAATGGCACGTTGTATTAGCTAATCCAAGTTTATAATTTTAAAAGGCTAATTGATCATTAGAAAACCCTTTTGCAACTATGTTAGCACAGCTGAAAACTGTTGTTCTGTTAAAGAAGCAATAAAACTGGCCTTCTTAGACTAGTTGAGTATCTGGAGCATAAGCATTTGTGGGTTCGATTACAGGCTCAAAGGCCAGAAACAAAGAACTTTCTTCTGAAACTCATCAGTCTATTCTTGTTCTGGAAAATGAAGGCTATTCATGTGAGAAATTGCCAAGAAACTGAAGATCTCATACAGCCGTGTGACTACTCCCTTCACAGAACAGCGCAAACTGTCTCTAACCAGAATAGAAAGAGGAGTGGGAGGCCCCGGTGCACAACTGAGCAAGAGGACAAGTATATTAGAGTGTCTAGTTTGAGAAACAGATGCCTCACAAGTCCTCAACTGGTAGCTTCATGAAATAGGTACTCCGCAAAACACCAGTCTCAACGTCAACAGTGAAGAGGCAACTCCGGGATGCTGGCCTTCTAGGCAGAGTTCCTCTGTCCAGTGTCTGTGTTCTTCTGCCCATCTTAATCTTTTCATTTTATTGGCCAGTCTGAGATATGGCTTTTTCTTTGCAACTCTGCGAGACTGGAGAGGCGTACAGGGCATGGGGAAAGAGAAATGAGATTCCCAAACATGACAGCAGTTGTGGCCGCATGCAGAACAGCACAGAAAGAGGAAACACAGCCGATGACTTGTTAAATCTTTCATGAATTGTGACTTGCATTAAGGATGGAATTGTATTCATCTTATGCCCACTGTCTTTATTAAACACAAAACACCAGTTAGAGTTATAGTGTTCAAGATATTGTGGATAATATATGTTAAAAAAAAAATCTGTTGTAAATCATGATGGAGGGAAATTCCAAAGATTGTTTTTGACTCACATGATTAATATTATTTTCCTTGCCACTGGACTGGATAACTGTTCTGGTGATGTGGGTCTCTCCTGTTCTGTTGTCTGTCTCCTAAAGAGAGACACATTTCCAGTTAGGATCACTTCTGTAGGATTTCTGCAATTTTGCTTTCAGTCTTCATAACAAATGTGGGATGTCAAAATACTACTACTATACAGTATTACAATTCATAATAGCATTTCAGCATCCTAGTTTTGAATGAAATACAGTACAAAAATACATTTGCATGTGACTACTACTGTACCTTGTGTACTATCTCTATGGTGTGGATGGATTGAGTTTCAACCACACTCTCAGAAGTGCTTTTGTTGTGGTAATTTGAGGGAAGGTTATTGGGATGCAAGCTGGACTTTGCACTCTCATTGTCCATCTAAAGAGGTTTGATGCAAAAGATCAACGTTGCATTGAGGTCACCACTGTTTTTTTTACACAATGTGCATGTTAAGATTGACCACGACTCATCTCAACCCACATGGGCAACTGTTTTTATTAGTCTAATAAAGATTTATGTCTCAAGTTAAACTTGTGGTTACTTTAACAGAAAAGTTTCAGATCAACTAAAATGATATAATAAGAGTGTACTGCGCTATTAACTGTTGCATTTTACATAGCATTAAAAGTCATACAAATGAAAGGGGTGCTATGGGACATAATAGGTTCATTTATTTTTTATCAACGCTCTGCAAATATACATCTGAGTAGACCTAACCATTAACCGACCTGTGCACCGCGTCCTCCAGTTTATTATGCGTGTCCTCCATCAGTTGCTCTACCTCCTCAAACGTGTCGTTTAATGGCGTGTGTCCTTGTGCCAAATTATCCTCAAGGATCTGGTTGATGTCCAAATCCACGGGCCTGGCAGATTCAGGAAGGAGGATGCCATGGATAGACGTTAGAAGAGAAGAGTTAGAAGAGAGAAATACAATATCCTTGCTGCTGCGCAAAAAGGCATCAGAATGAATTAGGTTCTTTGGACGTCCCATCTGCGCACTGGGTGTGTGCGGTGATGCTGCTGCTGCTGGGTCACTCTGTCCGAAGAGAGGGGGGAGGATAGACTATAATATTGCCTTATGCATGTATTTATATTTTGAGAAAGTTGTAGTTTATTTTGTCCCAAGTTATGCGACCACTGTAGGCTATAGCCTAATTGACAGGTGCAAGCCATGGTGATACGTTTTCGATACTCTTACCTTTCATAGTGACGCCAGTGACGAACCTATTCTGGGCCAACCTCAGCACGCAGCAGGCTGTGGGAGGACGCCGCCAATGAAGGAGGGATGGTGGCACACCGCAATGGGCTGACTGCTCGTCTTTGAGCAATGAGAAGACTTGGCTAGAGCCCGGGTTAACGTTGGAACATCTGTGTAATGAGATCTGTGTAATGTTGGCGACGACTCTTTATTGTTACTCTTCAATTAGAAGTTTATAATTCACGTGTTATTATATTTCATAATTAGTAGACCTAGTTATAATGTATTAAAGTTGTGATAGCTAGGCTACACAGTAATATAGTCTGCTGTGACTGTGCGTAAACGTGGACGCATAATATGGCTCTGTCGCATGTTTTCGCCCATTTACCACTAGATGGCCTCATTTGCATGGAATATATTTTCAGTAGCTTAGGCTAAACCACTGTGGAGTAGCCTAGTTTATAGGTTTATGGCTATGAAACCAAAATTGCTAGACATATGGATTAAACACCCACCCACCACCCCGAGCAACCACCCGACTAAGTAACCATCTTATGTAACCATAGCAAACATAACATATTATACTAATGTGAGTGTCCAGGATTTATCTTTACTATGTTACGTCTAGTCTGAGACCAGGTTTTTAAGAGATGTCACTCCTTGGTGTCACGGTGATTAACTGACCATGTCATCGCCATCATCTGAACGTGTCGTTTTATGTAATGGAAGAAACAGTCAATAATTTAAAGAAGTCCATGTTTACTCACTGCGTAAATGCCAAATGTAGCCTATTATGGATCAATTAATTTTGCGTAATTTGACGCAAGTTCTTTGTTTTGTTTGTTTGTTCTTGAAACATTATACTGGACACTGAACAGCTGGATATATGTTTGTGCTAGAGCCTGTGCACGTGCCTCAATCACTTGCTGTATTTGAATTATTACAATGATATACATCATTATTTAGACTATATGCCGATATTCCAGTTGGTAAATTTTTTTGTTGCTTAATTAGCAAAATACCCATTAAACTTAAATCCAGCTTTATTCTCCATAAAATAGAGTATACAACTATCTATGCTGTAATTTTTTGCACTGTGGCTACATGAAAACTATTTGTGTCTACAGTTGTAATGAAGCCTTTATAATTTAAATTTCGAGCACGGTGTATCAGAAGTTACCATTGGGTCTTGTAATCTCCTGCACCGCCCTCATGCAATAGACGGGAGGTACTGTGGTGGTGAGACAGAGTGAGACAGTAATTTAGCCCAGTAGTAGTTTAGAATGAGTGACTGGAAGAGACACACCGACACATATAGCCAGCGCAAATTCTATTAGATACATTTTCTCTGACCGGTTATTGCGGTTTTGAATATACCTCTTCAATCAACTGCGAAGACTGGGCCAGTTGATTTATTTTTTCTCCTCTGTAAACTAAGGTAAGTCACACTTCCAATTACGCATGTTTCACAAATCAGTGACCGCTGGACAGATGTCTAGGCAATTGAACAACATGACAGTTGAGTCTGAACACTGTGACATAGTTCATTCAAGGTTGTAAAATCGAATCTTATTTGAGGAATTGATTTCGTTTCTCCACTGTGGGATTTGTACATGTTCTTTGCTTTAGTATTTAAATACATTCATTCTGATAGGATTAGATACAGATTCCYGTACATACAGTAAGAGCCTGTGTGTCTGAACTGGATAATAAAACATCTGRTTTGTCTCCATACTCTGATAAAATAGCTCTGTGTGKTCAACCATTATAATAATGATGTGTCTCCACCATAATCCAGGTTTAAAAGCCTTTTATACTTGATGTTTCTGGCTGAGTTTTACAATGTTATAGGCTACTACCATGGCATGGTATTTTCTTTAAAGTCACATTGAGTTACAATATTTTGGATTCATTTATCAATTGAAATCAAGATTTATTTATATGACACATTTCAGACATGAATGCCACACAATGTGCTTCACAGGAAAAAACATAAATAAAAAACAATGAAAATAAGTACAGACATATTTAGTACACAACAAACATAAAAGGATAAAAAAACTAAAGAATAACAATACAAACTGAAAGACTAAAAAAGCACCCCAAGGAAAAGCAAAGCTAAAAAGGTGTGTATTAAGATCTCTTTTAAATATGTTCAGTTTCGACCCCCCTCGGGTTCTCTGGCAGGCTATGCCTTTATTCTTGATGTATCTGGCTGAGTTTTACAGTGGTATAGGCTTCCACCATAGCATGGTATTTTCTTTACATTGAGTTACATTAAGAGAAAGACAATGATTAAACAGTCATTTTTTGARGGTTCATCACCCTTTTATCTCAGGAAAACKATATTATTATTTGATTGTTTTCTTAATCATAGTATATTGTAAAGGCTCCATTATGTTGTATTTATATCAACAGATATTACTGTCTGCACAAGCCAGTGCGAATGTGGGCACAAATACACAGGGAGAGGAATTGTGACACTGTCTGTCTGCTTTAGCGCTGCTGTTTCTGTCAGATGAATTAATGTTCCCCTTTCATAAGAATTATGGGAAGTTCTAAGCTTACTCACTAACCTGTGTTTGATTTTGAGTTTGAACTTGTGGCTTTAARTAATACTGTACAGTAGGCTATATTTTTCTTTGTCCCAGGTGAGGCACATTAGTTACAGCACACATGGTCAGATGATCACAGATCCGTTTCAGAGACATCTGTAAGGTATTTAGATACAGTATATAATCTGTTATAAGCACACATTTTAGATGACTGAAATCTGGATGGAATTGTCAATTTTCATTTTGGTACTCTTGAAAGTGTACCAAAATGTATGTGGGGGAATCTGTCTGATTATGTTTATCTCAAAGTCACTCTAGAAAACAGGCCACTGTGAGTATCTGGCCATGAGAGAGCAGCTGTGACTCAGTAAGGACATTTTGAGAAAGCAGCAGCAATCATACAGTCATGTCATTTTCCGCCCCCTCTTGAATGAGCAATAATTTCCTGTGCATCCTGTGCCGGTTGAAAACATGGCACGCTCTTCCTCACACTGCTGTARGAYTTAAAGTCCTGCTTTATTACKCTGTGATTCACTACCTTACTGATAAAGTATGTGTCAACATCTCAATACACTACATGTCTGTCTCTGAATCTGTCTCAGGTATTGGTTGTCCATGTGTGATTCAAGTACTCTGTTCTCCCTGGATTCGATAAATATTGCACACTCAAACAAAAAACGCAATACTTTTCTCCTTTCTTGCTGGAATTTCCTCAGGAATGTTCAATCTTGTTAGTATTTCTTGTGCTATAAAGCAACTGAARTTAAGGAACAGTAAAACTAATATTGTTCAGTAAGATTTATACACTTGCTGTTAGCCATGGGAGTATACTCTTAGAACAAAAATGTTCTTTGGTCTACTGTATATAACTTTTAGGTGTTCCATATAAGAAGCAAGCGATAGAAMCCTTTTTGGTTCTATATGGAACCTTTTCCCAAGACTATACAACATAAACAAATGTGATTACTTCAGTGCCAATGTTTTTGCGCAGTGTATACAACAGACATTAATAAATCAAAAGTTTATCTGTAGCGGTCCACTTCTGTCATTTTTCTTCTCTTGTTTTTATCACCATACCTATGCTATCTGGAATAACAATAAATCATCAGGTTTGACTTGCTCTCCCCRAAAGCAGATTTCTAGAAAGATCACAAGGTTTTATATCAGTAGTGAATGTARAGATGTAAAGATGCTGAAGGTTTATGGTCTCTCKCTAGACGTCACAGTTAGTCTAATTGAGGGGGTGGGTGTGTAAAGATCAAATCCACGCTGATTTAATACGTTTTAATGTGTTTGCATGAAAATTCCCAAATGTTGTTAAAACTCAAGAGTTAGTGTGTTGCCAAAATATCAGAAATTGCCCCCCTAAGGGAGTTTCCCAATCTCAGCATGAACCTGTTGTTCTTGTAATTTTGTCAAAATTGACTTAGATGGTAATGCTGCCAGCAGCCAGTTTCATCTTCTAAGTTTGTAATTAGTGGTTGTGTCGAGGCTTCAGGGGGGGACTGGGACAAAAATTCAGCCCTGGCATTTTAGCCACACCATTAGCAACACCAGCCCACATCCACATAATGATTCACATTTCCTGTTGCTGCAGGATACTTTCCCTGCTGTAGCAAACTGGCTCAAATTAAGATCGTACAACTGTGTGTCTCTGTTTTCTTCCTACCTCCACTGTACTCACCTCTGAGCTGTCTCTGCTAAGCCTCCTTTCCCACATCACTGGCACCAGAAGACCAGGGGACCCCACTGCCTGCGCTGGGCCCAGCAAGATCCTAGTTGTGAATGAATAAACACATGTATTAGATAAAACAATTGGTGAATCTAATTGTATAACTGGTTTAACTAATATAACTGGTTTTAAATTAACCAAGCCTTTGGATTCAGAGCTATGTCACTCTCTCAGGGCACACTACAGTAAAGAAGACAAATAAGCTGAAGTCAGCATTACTTTTGTCTCTGTCAGTCAGCAGACAGCATTCCAAATGAGCACCGTATTCCAGCCTGACTGGTCTGTCTGTAGGCTTATTCACAATATCCCAGAGCAGAACTGTGTGAACTTTCTTCTTCCTCTTTGCATTATTTCCTTCCTAGAGCCACACTGTGGAAGTGAGCACATGTTTCCAGGCAACAGCTCCAGCACCAGGACAGAAAGAGGATGTGGGAGGTTGAGGCTCAGAAAGCAAATCACTTGCAGGATTTATGCATGGTTTAAATTGGTTGATCCTTTCAGTAGGATCCCGCTCTGCCAACTTAAACCACCACGGTCATCAGCAGGATATAAAATCGCCACCTAGACTACATTAACAAGTTCCCCCTGGCTTGTACAAGCTCAGAAATGGTCATTTAGGGAACTTAAAAGGAGTTTGTATGAAAGGCACAGGCGAGACCCAAATGCAGACACAGGAGGCAGATGGTTGGAGTCTTACAATGTTTATTAATCCAAAAGGGGAGGCAAGGAATGGTCGTGGACAGGCAAAAAGGTCAAAACCAGATCAGAGTCCAGGGGGTAGTGGCAGACAGGCTTGTGGTCAAGGCAGGCAGAATGGTCGGCAGGCAGGTACCAAGTCCAGAAACAGGCAAGGGTCAAAACTGGGAGAACTAGAAAAAGGAGAATGCAAAAGCAGGAGAACGGGAAAACCGCTGGTTGACTTGGAAACATACAAGACGAACTAGGCACAGAGAGACAGGAAACACAGGGATAAATACACTGGGGAAAATAAGCGACACCTGGAGGGGGTGGAGACAATAACAGGAACAGGTGAAACAGATCAGGGTGTGACAGTTTGAGTCAGGCCTTGTGCTTTAACCTCCAGCAAAGGCAGTTTCACAGTGGCAGCTCTCCATCCCTTTGATCTGGACAGGAAAGCAGACGCACTCACATATCAGATGACCCAATAACACATCAGAGCTCTGTCACAAAAGTAAACATACCTTAATAGAAAATGACTCAAGTTAAAGTGAAAGTCACCCAGTAAAATAGTACTTGACTAAAAGTCTATAAGTATTTAATTTTAAATATACTTAAGTATCAAAAGTAAATGTAATTGCTCAAATATACTTAAGTAGCAAAAGTAAAAGCATAAATCATTTTAAATTCCTTACATAAAGCAAACCAGACTGCACTCTTTTCTTGTTTTTTAGACAGTGGCATACTCCAACACTCAGACACAATTTACAAACAAAACATGTGTGTTTAGTGAGTCTGTCAGATCAGAGGCAGTAGACATGACCAGGGATGTTCTCTTGATAAATGCATGAATTGGACCAATTTCCTGTCTTGGTTAGCGTTGAAAATGCAATGAGTACCTTTGGGTGTCAGATAAAATGTATGGAGTAAAAAGTACATTATTTTCTTTAGGAATGTAGTGAAGTAAAAGTTAAAGTTGTCAAATATAAATAGTAAAGTAAAGTACAGATACCCTAAAAACTACTTAAGTAGTACTTGAAAATATTTTTACTTAAGTACTTTACACCACTGGCTGGAGGCATGTCATGACTTTCTTTACCCTGAAATTACTGTAAGGATTAAAGTAGAATTGTGTTTACAGAGCAACAACCCCTAAGCACTCCATCATTGTGTCTATGATCACAATAAATGGTCACCAAATGTCATGGACAGAGTCCAGCAGTCCTTTTTCTGAAGAGTGGCACAGATCTTTCAGGTCTGATGGAGCTGTTCTCTTTGTGGTCAGCAACACAGTGTATTTATGTTTGTAGAGTGGTCTTATACAGATGTCAGGCTATCCTCCAGGACATGTGCTGTTTTCCTCTGGAACATGACACCTGTCTATTCTGAGCATGACATCCCTGAAAGCTGCCTTACCGGCTCCTCTATTCCTTCCCTGTGGTCACACACTGTCCTATAAACCCCTCGGTGCCATTCTGAGACATGGAACAGGATCTCTGGATCCATTTGCCTCTGCTGACTGTCTGTCTGACTGTCTGACTGTCTGGGGGAATGTCAGTTACCAAAAAATCTGCCTTCAGTGTGCAGTCACTTCTCACCTTACGGGTCTTGATCTCAATCACATTGTGAGGATCTCATGTTACTGTATGGTATATTGGTGTAATGATTGCATTGAATATGTCATCAGTGTTTCCAAGATTTATCAATGTTGATTTAAGAACATCAGAGCATTCTTTGTGTGCGATCTTTTTACATGGCGAGAGTTCACTGCGTTTGTCAGCTATTTGCTCATTTATTTGTGTGAAATGAAGAAAGGAATGTGGCGCTGGATAAGGTCAAACTATTGTGTGCCAAGTGGATTACATACTGTATGTCAAACTTCAAATAGCTGGACAGACATTATTTGTGTGCTTTGTGTGTCTGAAGTTTGTCCCGATAAATCTGTCTCCAAGTCCAAGAGGACATGTGGTTAACACACACTGCGTTGGTCAGACAGGCCTCCAGACGGCAGACGGCTGCTTCACCTCTCTAGTGCCTGCTTCTGTGTAAATTTATTATTTTCTCCTCTCTAGATGAATGACATTCACTGGGGCCGGCCAGATAACGCAGTGTTTTTAACCGTGTCCAAGACGCTCTCCTTTGTTTTGGCACCGYTGTCTGAAGAAACAGCCAGATTTCTTAGAGTTGAGATAGTACAAGCGAGTTATGAGGGCTGGAGAGGGGCAAAGTTGTTGGCGGGATGCTGGAACATATGTTTTCTTAGATTGTTGTCCAGCTCTGAGGCGTAATGTCTGCTTATCAGGGGTTGAGGGCTTACTTCCTGGTTTCCTTCAGTTCTCTCGGTAATTAACTGCATTACGTGTTATTCCCAGCCCTCCCATTGTTTTCCTTTGAGTCGTCAGCTTCCCATTGTATTTTGATAGCTAGAGGCTGTGTGGAGCAATAACGTTGGACATCAAGTCATTGTTTTGTGTTTTACTGGTCTAGCAGTATGTACTATATTGCTCAGTTTCTATGGCCTTGGCTGATGTAGTAATGGGCACACTTATTAAGTTATTGGTCAGTGTTTACTGCCTTAGACCATGTATTGCCTGGTTGGTTGTTATTAGACCAAGTCTTAATACAACCTGACACTGGTGTTGTTATAAAAGTATGTGAGGTGTTAAGGTGACTTGGGTTTCTTCTCATTAAATGTGCTCCACTACCAGTCTCATTGCATGGAGCTGCATGTGTAACTGAGGGGGAATTTAAGTCACAGCTGATGGCTCATGTGGTATGGAAATTAAACCTATTTTGATTCTTATCAAGAATGTAAGCGCATGAGCAACCATGCTAATGAGAGTGTCGGTTATAACTCAAATTGAATAAATGAAACATTCCAGAATGTTAGTGGTTAAACCACAGCTAGTGGTTAAATAATTGTTTTGGTCTCAGAGAAAATGTGCCGATTATTTACAGTATAATGCGTATACAGGTATGTGTGTGTTTGAGGGAGTGTGTGTCTCTGGCTAGCTCCCTGTAGCTGTTCTGCCTTGGCAGGCCAGCTGTAACAGGTACATACTTCACATCTCTGGAATTTCTCCTCTGGAAACTGATAGCATGTGCACTCATCCCTCTGAAAAATGCACTGGATTACCTGAGCTCAGAATAACCTTCAGGAGATATACTATATACTATAGCTCTGCCTCAGTTTTTGTATACTCTGTCAGAGTCATGAGTAAAGTGTCTTTAAATAACAAAGTTATGAGAACTATTATCTAATACAATAACAGGTAACTGAGACAGCTGTGGTGTACTGTGAAAGCACCAGTGATGGGATGGTTTGTTTGATATAACAGGCATAAAATGAGTAGCTAGTGTTTGCAAATGGATTAGTCATTAGCCAAGTCATAGATGGGCAGATACGATTTAAAAAACAGGTACGATTGTTAAAACCTGTACAGTATGGTGAAATTGAACGTCCAGGCTCTCATAAAAACAGCTTGGAATGGCCATTGATCCTGCTCTTTGTCTCTCTCTCTCTCTCTCTCTCGCTCTTTCTCTCTCGCTCTCTTTTTTATACGTGTGTTTTTTACGGGTGCTCTGTGGGTTGGTGTTGTCTGCCTGCGGATTGCCTTTCCATGCTGTCAGATGGAGATCATGGGTGAGGTCATGGGATTCCATCTGGGACAATGTAGCATCAGCTCTTCTAGCTGACCATACAGTGCCTTCGAAAAGTATTCGGACCACTTGACTTTTTCCACATTTTGTTACGTTACAGCCTTATTCTAAAATGTATTAAATAATTTTTTTCCCCTCATCAATCTACACACAATACCCCATAATGACAAAGCAAAAACAGGTTGAAAGGTTTGCTAATTTATTACAAATAAAAAAACTTAAATATCACGTTTACATAAGTATTCAGACACTTTACTCAGTACTTTGTTGAAGCACCTTTGGCAGTGATTACAGCATTGAGTCTTCTTGGGTATGACGCTGCAAGCTTGGCACACCTTTATTTGGGGAGTTTCTCCCATTCATCTCTGCAGATCCTCTCAAGCTCTGTCAGGTTGGATGGGGAGGGTTGCTGCACAGCTATTTTCRGGTCTCTSCAGAGATGTTCGATCCGGTTCAAGTCCGGGCTCTGGCTGGGCCACTCAAGGACATTCAGAGACTTGACTTGTCCCGAAGCCACTCCTGCATTGTCTTGGCTGTGTGCTAAGGGTCGTTGTCCTGTTGGAAGGTGAACCTTCAACTCAGTCTGAGGTCCTGAGCGCTCTGGTGCCGGTTTTCATCAAGGATCTCTCTGTACTTTGGATCGTTCATCTTTGCCTCGATCCTGACTAGTCTACCAGTCCCTGCCGCTGAAAAACATCCCCACAGCATGATTCTGCCACCACCATGCTTCACCGTAGGGATGGTGCCAGGTTTCCTCCAGATGTGATGCTTGGCATTCAGGCCAAAGAGTTCAATCTTGGTTTCATCAGAGCAGAGAATCTTGTTTCTCATGGTCTGAGAGTGTTTAGATGCCTTTTGGCCAACTCCAAGCGGGCTGTTATGTGCCTTTTACTGAGGAGCGGCTTCCGTCTGGCCACTCTACCATAAAGGCCTGATTGTTGGGGTGCTGCTGAGATGGTTGTCCTGCTGGAAGGTTCTCCCATCTCCACAGAGGAACTCTGGAGCTGTGTCATTGACCATCAGGTTCTTGGTCACCTCACCTGACCAAGGCCCTTCTCCCCCGATTACTCAGTTTGGCCAGGTGGCCAGCTCTAGGAAGAGTCTTGGTAGTTCCAAACATTTTTCATTTAAGAAGGATGGAAGACACTGTGTTCTTGGGGACCTTCAATGCTGCATACATTATTTGGTACTCTTCCCCAGATCTGTGCCCTGACACAATCCTGTCTTGGTGCTMTACGGACAATTCCTTTGACCTCATGGCTTGGTTTTTGCTCTGACATGCACTGTCAACTGTGGGACCTTATATAGACAGGTGTGTGGCTTTCCAAATCATGTCCAATAAATTGAATTTACCACAGGTGGACTCCAATCAAGTTGTAGAAACATCTCAAGAATGATCAATGGAAACAGAATGCACCTGAGCTCAATTTCGAGTCTCATAGCAAAGGGTCTGAATACTGTAAATAAYGTATTTCTGTTATCTATTTTTTATAAATTTGTAAACATTTGTAAAAAACTGTTTTCATTATGGGGTATTGTGTGTAGATTGATGAGGGGAAAGCATTTATTTAGTCAATTTCAGAATAAGACTGTAACGTAACAAAATGTGGAAAAAGTCAAGGGGTCTGAATACTTTCCAAAGGCRCTGTGAGGGCAGTGTGTGCTAGCTTTCATTAACCAACACAGAAAGACCTCTCCAGCAGGTCTTTATACTGTAGCTTTTTTAAAAACAATTTGTGAAGCTTGGAGCACAAACCTCTGGTTGTATTTAAACTTCCCAAGCAGAAGTTGTAGTTACTGTATGTCTTAGTTGGAAATGGTCTGATATTGTGATAGCCGCATATTAAAATTGCTTCCTGAAATGTTGCTTTGGCAGTACAACTACTTGTTAGTGGTAGACCAAGCGGTTGTTTACTGTAGTTCAACAGAAGTCCTTATGTTTTTTGTTAT
Source organism: Salvelinus sp. IW2-2015 (assembly GCF_002910315.2). Lineage (NCBI taxonomy): Eukaryota > Metazoa > Chordata > Actinopteri > Salmoniformes > Salmonidae > Salvelinus > Salvelinus sp. IW2-2015. The sequence continues at coordinate 70,388 of NW_019942586.1, read as the reverse complement.
GAAATCTATACAGAAAAAACAGTTGCAAATACCATCATGTTGTCACATCTAACTTGTCCAAGAGAACAAAGCAGGCCTTTCAGGATTTTCTCACCATTTGCTGTTATTTCAACAATGGTGTGAATGGAGATGTTGTGTTGTACCATAACTTGCATGGTAAGGGGAACACGCTTACCCCACAAATGCATAATAATACATCCTTTGCATAAACAAATTACCCTGCCCCAAGCTAATTAAAGCACCTGTATGCTATGCTGAGCCCCTCCCAGCCCTCTCTCAGCACTCATGAACATTACATCACCAAAACACACTGATAACAGCCTACAGAATGGGCACAGAGTCATGAGCACGCCATTGGATATCTGTGGTTGAACCATTGACAGAGCTCGGTAGGCGTTGCCTCTGGTTCCTTGTTGATAGAGCAGTTCAGTGCTATGTGAGGCATGCAGCGTTGGAATGCAGTCTGGGGCTTGGCTGTCTCCAGAGCGAGGCCTGTAGGGTTTTGTGTYTGACACTGGGGCAGGAGCCGGGGGTCACTATGGTGTGTGTGTATCAGCCTGGGGACAGAAGTTGACACCCCTCCCACATTGTCCTCAATACGAGCTGGCATCCCATTATCCAGGATGAATGACTGTAAGGCAAAGAAACAACAACAGCGAACAGGATGCAACATATACAGCTAGTTTGGGCCAAACAGGATTCTGTAAGATAGAATGATTTTGTTTGTATGAGAACTGGCATGTTTTCAGTGACCACAAATAGTGCTGATGTTCCAGGGAAAATCCTTTCAGACTGTATTTTGTTCTTTTTTGAATTAGCCCACTGTAATACAGTCCCAAAATGCATCATCATGAGTGACACTTTGCTTCTTGAAAATCCTATATCTTGAAAACTCGACTGCTGACATGCAAAACATTTTGAGACTGTATCAACTGTGGACTAATACCTAAAGATTTTTCCTTTAAGTATGCCTATTTAGAGTTTCCAAAATGCATCACTGAAAGCTGTCTGAGAACCAAGACTTGGTTCAAGGACTTGACAACAGAAGACAAGTCTCATGTATCTTTGCTCCAAGCTAACACCTCCCATATGGAGTTGCTTATCATGTGGTATATCGATCTCTCAACAGATGGCATATCGATCTCTCAACACCTGCTGCACAGTGGAAGAGGAGAGGTGGTGTCACTCGGCCCAACTCCAGTAGGCAGCAGAGCAGATACACTACATGACCCTTTGCTGCTATAACAGTATCCACTCTTCTGGGAAGGCTTTCCACTAGATGTTGGAACATTGCTGTGGGGACTTGCTTCCATTCAGCCACAAGAGCATAAGTGAGGTTGGGCACTGATGTTGGGCGATTAGGCCTGGCTCGCAGTCGGCGTTCCAAGTCATCCCAAAGGTGTTCGATAGTGTTTAGGTCAGAACTTTGTGCAGGCCAGTCAAGCTCTTCCACACCGATCTCGACATTTCTGTATGGACCTCGCTTTGTGCACGGGGGCATTGTCATGCTGAAACAGGAAAGGCCCTTCCCCAAACTGTTGCCACAAAGTTGGAAGCACAGAATTGTCTAGAATGTTATTGTATGATGTAACGTTAAGATTTCCCTTCACTGGAACTAAGGTCTAGCCGGAACCATAAAAAACAGCCCCAGACCATTATTCCTCCTCCACCAAACTTTACAGTTGGCACTATGCATTCGGGCAGGGAGAGTTCTCCTGGCATCCCCCAAACCTAGATTCGTCCGTCGGACTGCCAGATGGTGAAGCGTGATTCATCACTCCAGAGAATGCGATTACACTGCTCCAGAGTAGTGAGCTTTTCACCACTCCAGCCAACACTTGGCATTGTGCATGGTGATCTTAGGCTTGTGTGTGGCTGCTCAGCCATGGAAAGCCATTTCATGAAGCTCCCGACGAACAATTCTTGTGCTGACTTTGCTTCCAGAGGCAGTTTGGAACTAGTGAAGCTACGCGCTTTAACACTTGGCGGTCCCATTCTGTGAGCTTGTGTGACCTACCACTTCGCGGCTGAGTTGTTGTTGCTACTAGACGTTTCCACTTCACAATAACAGCACTTACAGTTTACCGGGGCAGCTCCAGCAGGGCAGAAATTTGACGAACTGACTTGTTGGAAAGGTGGCATCCTATGACGGTGCCAGGTTGAATGTCACTCAGCTCTTCAGTACAGGCCATTCTACTGCCAATGTTAGTCTATGGAGATTGCATGGCTGTGTGCTCAATTTTATACACCTGTCAGCAACGGGTGTGGCTGAAATAGCCGAATCCACTCATTTGAAGCGCTGTCCACACACGTTTGTATATATAGTGTACCTCCCCCAGACCCTGTGGTGTTAGTTGGGGTGGAGGTGGAGAGTGGGGGACGACACCGCAGCAGGTCCTGCTGGGCTGGGCTCACCTCTCCCCTGGCCAAGTCCAGCACAGCCCAGCCCTCTCCATGGATGATTTGAATAGCAAAGGACTGCTATTCCCAAACCTCACAGAAGCCATGGTCCCCACCCAAAAAGTTCCCATATTTTTAGGAGAGGTTTCCATGTTATGCTTTTATGTTGTGCTCTGGTGTGGATTCCCTGGCATGATTTTCAAATGTTTGATTAGTGGTTTTTGAAAGAGGGGATTGAATTATTTTTCTTGTGTCAGTTAAATCTTTTCAATATATGGTGTGTGAGGGTATTGCTACAAGTAAAAGTAAGCATATGTAAGCCTCATTCATAATTAATGAAGAGTTTTCGGTCTCTCAGTTAAGGTGTGGCCTGAGTACCACCCTGGCCACTCAATGATACAGAGAGGTTGTCCTCAAACTAATATTCTGTTTCACTTTTATCCTTCGGACCTGTCGAGACATCAATATTATCATAGGGTATTCAATGGCTTTGAAATCCTATAGGGGAGCGGAAAAAAAACCCACAACTCTCAACATGGTCTCACAGCATTTCGYATTATTCTGTAAGTAAAATTCGAGACATTACATTTAGTATGTGTTACGTTTCATATGGTATGTATTCATTTGTGGATGTTGTATGATATGTTATGAATGACAATTTGTATGATAAGTTACGTATTGCAATTTGTACAATACGTTGTGAATTTGCAAAACGTACAATATGTTACGCATTTGCAAAACCTCTAATATGTTACAAATTCACATTTGTTTTGGCTAACATTAGCTATGTGGCTAATGCTAACATTCGTTTTTTAGGGGTTAGAGTTAAGGTAAGGAATTAGGTTAGGGTTAGGGTTAGCTAAAAGAGTTAAGGTTAGGAAAAGAGTTAGCTAAAATGCTAAGTAATTGCAAAGTACCTAAAAAGTAGTAAGTAGTTGCAAAGTTGCTAATTAGTGCATATCACTCATACTAATTTGAGTGTCCCGGATGTACATTTACTATGTAATGTAGACCTATGAGACTAGTCTACAACTCTAGGTAGTATATCCAGGKGTATGTGTCCCCCTTCTGCGGATGAAAAAAATGAACCTCTGTCCAGTTTTCAGCCGCAAGACAAGCACTTTTTTCTCCCTGCTTAGCAGTATGTCCGTGTCCACTAGTGCCAAGTCAGTGATGTGCAAACAGGCATGGGCCGAACTGTCTGACCTCACTGAGCTGTCTGGTATTTTTATCCATAGATTTGGTCATTAGAATGAAATGCACTGTACTTTGTAAATGGAAGCCATGATTAATTAATGTGTTGATATTCTCTGTGTTACTGTATTTCATTTAGTTCATAGAAATGTTTTGAAACACGTTTCTATTTTGAGCTTTTGAACTTTGCCATTGACTTTTGGAAATGTGCACTCTTCCACAGTCCATTGTTGACCAGAAATGAAGACAATAATTATCCCAGGATCTATCTAGAAACAATCAGTTAGTATGGCATGCTGTATTAGTTTGTCAGAAAATAAAAATGCTTTCTTTGAGAGCTCAAACACATCTATTCTTACACTGGAAATATAAGTCAGTGATTTGAAGTAAAATAAATGCAATGAAACCTGTTCTGTAGAAAACCAGTGATTGTTGCAGGCTGGTTAATTGACTGTCTCCCTAATTGTCTTCCCCATGCCCTAAAGGAACTTGTCTATTCCCTCTGTGATTATTCTGAAGAAGGCCATTGAAGGCCGAAACGTCAACCATTTAAACTTACATAATAAAACTAAGAATGGTTAGCGAGGGTTGTGCCTTTTCCTGTCCAAAATTTGACTGTTTAATTTTTTCCCCAATGTTCCATAAAGTTCCATCTGTTAAGGATTCTACACTTCTAAAGGCCGTGCAATGACATCAGACTCAATATGTTTTCTCTGTACCTCCTCAGATTGGGCATGACCATGGGGGCCAGGCTGTGGGTGTAGCCACTGAGACAGCTGGGGGAGAGCGAGAGAGGAGGAAAGGCAAGCTAGCACCAGCCAAGCACCCTGCACTCCTCCTGGGAAAGATGGGGGAGACAGAGGAGGAGAAGGACCAGGCAGGGAAGCTGTTTGAGAACTTCATCCAGGCCTCCACCTGTAAGGGCACCCTGCAGTCCTTCAACCTCCTGTGCAGGCTGCTGGATCTAGACCCTCAGGACCATGAGACATTCTACTGTAGTCTGAAGACCAGGCTCACCTCCTGGAGGGCCAAAGCCCTCTGGACCAAGCTGGACAAGAGAACCTGCCACAAGGAGTACAAGAAGGGCCAGGCCTGTGTGGGCACCAAGGTAAGCTAACAGCCACTCACCATGACATTCGAAGGACACTTGCTTTGCATCATACAGAGGTGTTGTATATACCTCTGGTGTTATTTTATTTTAAAAGTAGAACATTTGCAGCCATCCACTTCCTTATGTCTGAAGCACAGGCTTCTAGCGAGGGCAATTTTGGGGCTTCACCATGTTTCATTGAAATGTACAGCTGTGTGTCATCCGCATAGCAGTGAAAGTTAACATTATGTTTTCGAATGACATCCCCAAGAGGTAAAATATATAGTGAAAACAATTGTGGTCCTAAAACGGAACCTTGAGGAACACCAAAATTTACAGTTGATTTGTCAGAGGACAAACCATTCACAGAGACAAACTGATATCTTTCCGACAGATAAGATCTAAACCAGGCCAGAACTTGTCCATGTAGACCAATTTGGGTTTCCAATCTCTCCAAAAGAATGTGGTGATCGATGGTATCAAAAGCAGCACTAAGGTCTAGGAGCACGAGGACAGATGCAGAGCCTCGGTATGACGCCATTAAAAGGTAATTTACCACCTTCACAAGTGCAGTCTCAGTGCTATGATGGGGTCTAAAACCAGACTGAAGCATTTCGTGTACATTGTTTGTCTTAAGGAAGGCAGTGAGTTGCTCCGCAACAGCCTGTTCTAAAATGTTTGAGAGGAATGGAAGATTCGATATAGGCCGATAGTTTTTTATATTTTCTGGGTCAAGGTTTGGCTTTTTCAAGAGAGGCTTTATTACTGCCACTTTTAGTGAGTTTGGTACACATCCGGTGGATAGAGAGCCGTTTATTATGTTCAACATAGGAGGGCCAAGCACAGGAAGCAGCTCTTTCAGTAGTTTAGTTGGAATAKGGTCCAGTATGCAGCTTGAAGGTTTAGAGGCCATGATTATTTTCATCATTGTGTCAAGAGATATAGTACTAAAACACTTGAGTGTCTCTCTTGATCCTAGGTCCTGGCAGAGTTGTGCAGACTCAGGACAACTGAGCTTTGGAGGAATACGCAGATTTAAAGAGGAGTCCGTAATTTGCTTTCTAATGATCATGATCTTTTCCTCAAAGAAATTCATGAATTTATTACTGCTGAAGTGAAAGCTATCCTCTCTTGGGGAATGCTGCTTTTTAGTTAGCTTTTCGACAGTATCAAAAATAAATTTAGGATTGTTCTTATTTTCCTCAATTAAGTTGGAAAAATAGGATGATCGAGCAGCAGTGAGGGCTCTTCGATACTGCACGGTACTGTCTTTCCAATCTAGTCGGAAGTCTTCCAGTTTGGTGTGGCGCCATTTCCGTTCCAATTTTCTGGAAGCTTGCTTCAGAGCTCGGGTATTTTCTGTATACCAGGGAGCTAGTTTCTTATGACAAATGTTTTTAGTTTTTAGGGGTGCAACTGCATCTAGGGTATTGCGCAGGGTTAAATTGAGTTCCTCAGTTAGGCGGTTAACTGATTTTTGTCCTCTGACGTCATTGAGTAGGCAGAGGGAGTCTGGAAAGGCATCAAGGAATCTTTGGGTTGTCTGAGAATTTATWGCACGACTTTTGATGCTCCTTGGTTGGGGTCTGAGCAGATTATTTGTTGCGATTACAAACGTAATAAAATGGTGGTCCGATAGTCCAGGATTATGAGGAAAAACATTAAGATCCACAACATTTATTCCATGGGACAAAACTAGGTCCAGAGTATGACTGTGACAGTGAGTAGGTCCAGAGACATGTTGGACAAAACCCACTGAGTCGATGATGGCTCCGAAAGCCTTTTGGAGTGGGTCTGTGGACTTTTCCATGTGAATATTAAAATCACCAAAAATTTGAATATTATCTGCTATGACTACAAGGTCCGATAGGAATTCAGGGAACTCAGTGAGGAACGCTGTATATGGCCCAGGAGACCTGTAAACAGTAGCTATAAAAAGTGATTGAGTAGGCTGCATAGATTTTATGACTAGAAGCTGAAAAGATGAAAACGTCATTTTTTTGTTGTTGTAAATTGTAATTTGCTATCGTAAATGTTAGCAACACCTCCGCCTTTGCGGGATGCACGGGGGATATGGTCACTAGTGTAACCAGGAGGTGAGGCCTCATTTAACACAGTAAATTCATCAGGCTTAAGCCATGTTTCAGTCWGGYCAATCACATCAAGATTATGATCAGTGATTAGTTCATTGRCTATAACTGCYTTTGAAGTGAGGGATCTAAMWTTAAGTAGCCCTATTTTGAGATGTGAGGTATCACGATCTYTTTCAATAATGGCAGGAATGGAGGAGGTCTTTATTCTAGTGAGATTGCTAAGGCGAACACCGCCATGTTTAGTTTTGCCCAACCTAGGTCGAGGCACAGGCACGGTCTCAATGGGGATAGCTGAGCCGACTACACTGACTGTGCTAGTGGCAGACTCCACTAAGCTGGCAGGCTGGCTAACAGCCTGCTGCCTGGCCTGCACCCTATTTCATTGTGGAGCTAGAGGAGTTAGAGCCCTGTCTATGTTGGTAGATAAGCACCCCTCCAGCTAGGATGGAGTCCACTCCTCAACAGGCCAGACTTGGTCCTGTTTGTGGGTGAGTCCCAGAAAGAGGGCCAATTATCTACAAATTCTATCTTTTGGGAGGGGCAGAAAACAGTTTTCAACCAGCGATTGAGTKSTGAGACTCTGCTGTASAGCTCRTCWCTCCCCCTAACTKGGASGGKGCCAGAGACAATTACTCRATGCYGACAYATCTTTCTAGCTGATTTACASGCTGAAGCTATGTTGCRCTTGGTGACCTCTGACTGTTTCATCCTAACATCGTTGGTGCCGACGTGGATAACAATATCTCTATACTCTCTACACTCGCCAGTTTTAGCTTTAGCCAGCACCATCTTCAGATTAGCCTTAACGTCGGTAGCYCTGCCCCCTGGTAAACAGTGTATGATCGCTGGATGATTCGTTTTAAGTCTAATACTGCGGGTAATGGAGTTGCCAATGACTAGGGTTTTCAATTTGTCAGAGCTAATGGTGGGAAGCTTCAGCRTCTCAGACCCCGTAACGGGAGGAGTAGAGACCAGAGAAGGCTCGGCCTCAGACTCCGACTCGCTGCTTAATGGGGAAAACCGGTTGAAAGTTTCTGTCGGCTGAATGAGCGACACCGGTTGAGCATTCCTACAGCATTTCCCTCCAGAAGCCATGAGAATGTTGTCCGGCTGCGGGGACCGTGTGAGAGGATTTGTACTAACGTTACTATCTGTACTTACTGGTGGCACAGACGCTGTTTCATCCTTTCCTACACTGAAATTACCCTTGCCTAATGATTGCGTCTGAAGCTGGGCTTGCAGCACAGCTATCCTCGCTGTAAGGCGATCGTTCTCCTGTATATTATGAGTACAGCRACTGCAGTTRGAAGGCATCATGTTAATGTTACTACTTAGCTTCGGCTGTTGGAAGTCCTGACAAACCATGTCCAGATAAAGCGTCCGGAGTGAAAAAGTTGAATGAAAAAAAATTGAGTGAGGGAAAAACTAAAAATATAAACATTTAAACATTTAAAAAATACATTTAAACTCAGTTTTTCACAATTCCTGACATTTAATCCTAATAAAAATGCCCTGTCTTAGGTCAGTTAGGATCACAACTTTATTGTAAGAATGTGAAATGTCAGAATAATAGTAGAGAGAATGATTTATTTCAGCTTTTAKTTTTTTCATCACATTCCCAGTGTGTCAGAAGTTGGGTGAATTTTGGCCCATTCCTCCTGACAGAGCTGGTGTTTCTGAGTCAGGTTTGTAGGCCTCCTTGCTCGCACACGCTTTTTCAGTTCTGCCCACAAATGTTCTATGGGATTGAGGTCAGGGCTTTGTGATGGCCACTCCAATACCTTGACTTTGTTGTCCTTAACCTCTCTGGGATATAGCGTCCCACCGGCCAACATCCAGTGAAAATGCAGAGCGCCAAATTCAAAATAAATAAATAAATAAATTACTATAAAAATTGAACTTTCATGAAATCACACATGCAATTATTGTGAATCCAGCCAACATGTCAGATTTCAAAAAGGCTTTACGGCGAAAGCAAACAATGCTATTATCTGAGGACAGCACCCCAGTAAACAAACCCAGACAATCCTATTTCAACCCTCCAGGCGCGACACAAAACGCAGAAATAAAGATATAATTAATGCCTTACCTTTGATGAGCTTCTTCTGTTGGCACTCCAATATGTCCCATAAACATCACAAATGGTCCTTTTGTTCGATTAATTCCGTCGATATATATCCAAAATGTCAATTTATTTGGCACGTTTGATCCAGAAAAACACCGGTTACAACTTGCACAACGTGACTACAAAATATCTCATGAGTTACCTGTAAGCTTTGTCCAAACATTTTTAACTACTTTTGTAATACAACTTTAGGTATTTTTTAATGTAAATAATCGATCAAATTTAAGACAGGATGATCTGTGTTCAATACCGGAGGAAAACAAAGCGTAGCTAGCTTTCAGGTCACGCGCCTCTAACAAAGAGTACAGTTCCCTCGAGCCTCATTCTGAACAGTGCTACTTCTTCATTTCTCAAAGGAAAAACCTCAACCAATTTCTAAAGACTGTGGAAGCGATCRGAACTGCAAGAATGTCCCTTAGAAATCTGGATTCTGTTTGTCCTCGGTGTTTCGCCTGCCAAATAAGTTATGTTATACTTACAGACATGATTCAAACAGTTTTAGAAATTTCAGAGTGTTTTCTATCCAAATATACTAATAATATGCATATCTTAGCTTCTGGGCCTGAGAGGCAGGCAGTTTACTTTGGACATGCTTTTCATCCGGACGTGAAAATACTGCCACCTATCCCAGAGAAGTTAAGCCATTTTGCCACAACTTTGGAAGTATGCTTSGGCTCATTGTCCATTTGGAAGACCCATTTGCGGCCAAGCTTTAACTTCCTGACTGATGTCTTGAGATGTTGCTTCAATATATCCACATAAGTTTCCTGCCTCATGATGCCATCTATTTTGTGAAGTGCACCAGTCCCTCCTGCTGCAAAGCACCCCCACAACATGATGCTGCCACCCCCGTCCTTCACGGTTGGGATGGTGTTCTTCAGCTTGCAAGCCTCTCCCTTTTTCCTCCAAAAACAGCGATAGTCATTATGGCCAAACAGTTTCTGTTTGGTCACATTTCTCCAAAAGGTACGATCTTTGTCCCCATGTGCAGTTGTAAACCGTAGTCTGGCTTTTTTATGGCAGTTTTGGAGCAGTGGCTTCTTCCTTGCTGAGCGGCCTTTCGTGGTTATGTCGATATAGGACTCGTTTTACTGTGGATATAGATACTTTTGTACCTGTTTCCTCCAGCATCTTTCACAAGGTCCTTGCTGTTTGTTCTGAGATTGATTTGCACTTTTCGCATCAAAGTACATTCATCTCTGGAGACTGAACGTGTCTCCTTCCTGAGCGGTATGATGGCTGCGTGGTCCCATGGTGTTTATACTTGCGTTCTATTGTTTGTACAGATGAACGTAGTACCTTCAGGCGTTTGGCAATTGCTCCCAAGGATGAACCAGACTTGTGGAGGTCTACAATTTATTTTCTGAGGTCTTGGCTGATTTCTTTTGATTTTCCCATGATGTCAAGCAAAGAGGCACTGAGTTTGAAGGTAGGCCTTGAAATACACCCACAGGTACACCTCCAATTGACTCAAATGATGTCAATTTGCCTATCAGAAGCTTCTTAAGCCATGACATATTTTCTGGAATTTTCCAAGCTGTTAAGACTACAGTCAACTTAGTGTATGTAAACTTCTGACCCACTGGAATTGTGATACAGTGAATTATAATTGAAATGATCTGTCTGTAAACAATTGTTGGAAAAAGGACTTGTGTCATGCACAAAGTAGATGTCCTAACCGACTTGCCAAAACTATAATTTGTTAACAAGAAATTTGTGGAGTGGTTGAAAAACGAGTTTTAATGACTCCAACCTAAGTGTATGTAACCTTCCGACTTCAGGTGTACATTTTGAGACCCCATAGCCAGTATATACTCCCTCAAAATAATCAGAATTAATCTAAGATAACTCAACAAATCTGTCATTAATTTTGACATTTTTGCAGAGGAGATCTTATTCGCGCAATTTTACATCCTAACTTAGATGTTTGGGTGCAGATGCAGTATTTCTCTATATGTGCCCTAACAGATGAAAAAACCCTCACTGAAGTCCAAAACGTACAAACGCCACAAAATGTCATCATAATATATGCACAAACTCTTCCGAACTGTTTCGGCTGGGAAGCATGCCAACGCCTTTACTGTAACTCACTTCAGCACTATCCTCATTGCTCYTCATCCACAGCTCTACAGAGTATTGCCCCTTTCAGCTTGGCAGAATGGTGCATTACAAAGCTACACAGCACCCTCAATCAGTCACCAGAATGCTTTCATAACACACAGCCACAGACAGCATCACTCAGCAAGTGTGATTATTTTCCTTGGTTCTACTGAGGGGGTGGTGTTCTTTATTGGGCCCTCCTGAAAGGTTGGAACCCTGCCCAGATATTATTAAAGTGTGTTTTAAGTTATCCAAAATAATACAGGTTTTACAAGTTCTCTCTGATACCAGCTATAAACCAGGTTGGAACACCATATACCCCCTTGATCTGAGAGTATGCCATGATTAGGTGCTATCCCAGTTCTAATGAACCTTTCATTTAAAGTGTCTGATTGTCTTTAGTCCCGTGCCAAAGAGTTTCAGCTAGGTTTCCTCAGTCTGACAAGCCACAGGACAGCGTAGAATGGCCTTATTGATCAAAGTAATAAAACAGATGTACAGTACAGTCTCTGAGTTCTGGGTAATTAACCATACTGTTGGTACAGTAGGAGAGACTCACATAAGTATTTCATTACTCTGGCTGTGTGGATGAAAGTGTATTTTGTGAAGGAGAAACGACCTTGTAAAAAACGTAGGCCAGAATTCAACTTACCCTCACTTCTTATGTTTGAAGTCTGTTTACAGAATAGGAGATTTAAGGCGTAAAATGATTGACGGACATCTCCCACAGATAGTGGTACAGTATATGGCTCTCCTGTTGTGATTAATTGCGGCCCATCTGCCACAACTTGATAAATTACTTTACTTTCTTCACAAGGAGTGGATGACGTAACCGTTGAGTTAGGGTTTGGTGGTGGTTCACAGGGAATAATAACGTGATAGCATTCCTCACCCAGCCTCCAAATGCCTGCTGGAGTTACAATCTGTATAGGATATGAAGTCATCCCCAGTTTGTTACTGCATACAGCTGGCTATAATGCTAATGACACACACGTACTGTTGGTGTCTTYTATATACGTTTTTAATGAGGAATACAATGAAGGCCCATATGAATGTTTTTTTAAATACGAAGCAGATACACTGAACAGAATGKTCATAGGACACATGATACTGGGCTTAGTCTCTTTCACTGATTATGCTGTTAAATGTAAGTGCTTTAGGCCTATTGAAGTGGCTTCTTGAGCCCGAGATCTGACAAGCTTATTTTATTAGTATCAGAGTTGCTTTGTGCTCGTCTCATCTGAGAGGTCTGGAGAAGTGAGCTGGAGTGGGAAGAGGCCCAGTGAGAGAGACGGTTAGTTTTCCAGGGCGGTGCCGCTGTCCAGTGCCAGATTCTATGGAAACTATTTGGACCGGCTATGTCCTGAAGGTGAGCTCCTGACCTGCACTTCAGCGCCAGTATACCTCAGCAAAATACAGACACTGTTTTCTATTAAGGATCTGATTTGTGTGTTCTCTATATTTATGCATCACAATTACAAAATATGCCCTCTAATTATTAGGCAATCTAACTCCACATTATGACATATACTATTATTGCAGTAATAGCCTAATTAAATKAAATGGCAAAGAGCTTGATAGTTTGTAGTCTCCGTTGTGCAAACATAATTCTCATTGAGCTAGGTAATATGTTTGTAATGGTTTGGGCATTCATGAAATACCTTCAATCATAAGTGTTACATTTCATTTCCTTTTTCTTATGTGAACTTTTATGCCTGTATAATGTTGGCACATACCTCATGTATGAATCACATGGAAACGTTTTCATTGTATTATTGTTTATTACACTGTTCAGTTCCCCAGTCTCTTGCCCTTTAGACTAAACTACAGTGAAGACATGAACTCTTTACTTCACAACCCACTGAATGCGGTGAGCATTAAAGACAGAACAACTGTATTTTATTTCCTACTGTATTTCCCCCCTCATTGTAGAGGAGCTCTCCTTTATAACAGGTTGTCTATGCCATGCTCGTAAATCTCACCCTAGATGGCCCATCATTGAACAGTGTGTCATCAACATTTCCATGCTTGGCATCCTCTCTTGACATCCCTTAATTATATGGTTTGATACTGTGGAAAAGTGTGCTTCCACTGAGCAAATAATTCACTGTATGGAACCTTCTACGGTATGATTTGAAAGTTCAGAGACACACTGTGCCCTCCTTGCCTGTTTCTCAGGCCTATTTCATGCCCAGACAGGAGTATTGCACCTTTTCTCCTCTTCTAATTCCCATGAAGTCCCAGATGACTGTCTGCGAGGGTTGCCAGTTCATGTTGTGGCTCTCCCGGTGGTCTCTCTCAGTTGATTGAGTACCTTAAGTCTGACGTTTCGTCCCAAAACAGCGTGAGCCACCACCGTGCGCTGAGCCAAGCTAGTGAGGCATCACATCATGTCTGCAGGTGCACAGGCTCCGCTCGCTCGCTCACTCACACACACAGTCAGTTTGTTTTACTCCTGTGAAGCCAGAATAAGCATGTGTGTTAAGGAGCTCCACTCAGCCCAGTGTTGGGTGGTGTTCCTGTCAATCTAACCTGGCTGGCAGCATGAACACACTGGAGACCACCAGTCAGCTAATGTCTATGATCTTAGAGGACATACTGTACTCCGTAGAGTGTAACAAGTCATTTGTATTCATTCAAAAACAGTGCAGTTATGGAGGATAATGCTTGGTATCCTTGGTATCCAGTATCCTATAGTTTTGAGCTCCATAGATTGATCAGGATTCTAGGAGAAAATAATTGCCAACTGCCTGACATTGTGTCCACTTTCCATTTTGATAAGCATGTTTGAGTTGGCCTCTAGTCTACATTCTGCATGATCTGAGTTTGATAAACTGTGTTTGTGGCCAATAAACTTTGATTTGATTTTGATTTGATTGACAGCTAATAGGGCTCCAGGTGCACTAAGTAATGAACGGGAGAGAAGTGAAAGGTGAGGTGGGGTGGGGGGTCTTCCACTCCTGGTGAGGAGGTGAGGTCACAGGTGGGGGACAGACAGGAAGTAGCTGAGGTCTGACTCAGCAGAACTGCAGTGGGCCCTCAGGAAGCCCTCCCATCTGCGATAACACAGCATCGCATAGAAACAGGAAAAACAAACCGCTCATCTCTCATAGCACCATAGAGACAGACTAAAACAAAAGTAGTGCTTTGATAGTGATTATCTAGCTCATATCAGGTTTGATAAATCCCCACATTGTGGGATTGTGTGGTTAGGCACATCTGAATAAACTGAGCTGATGTTGTTCTGTGTTTGTGAATAAGGCATTGTTCCACATGTTTTTTTTATTTTTCCTCTGTGGCGGTGATGCTTAACACACCTGGCACGTCTCAGTGACTGTCTGATTCTCCTGACAATGGTTAAAGAGCCCATTCACTTTAATCACTCCTCGTGATGAAAAGAACTGGGCCAGGCCTGTCCAGACACAGCCACGCGCAGCCACCTGGGTTTGACTAGTATACCTGACGAGTATTGAATACCTCATACTCTTACCCCTAGGCTGCTAATGTTATGTTCTCCTTCGCCTCCTGATGACACCCTGCAGCAGACTCACACACGCAGAATGAGAAAACAGAATGACTAAAGCCCAATATTATTTTTATTGCTGGGAGCAGTGGTACCATTTATGGTGTGATCTGGGCAGCTGGCACGTTTAGCTCTGTAAACAGCACCCTGGGAAAGAGCGGGAGAGAGCGGGAGAGAGCGAGAGAGAGAGAGAGAGAGAGAGAGAGAAGGGGGTGGGGATAGAGGGGGGAGAGAAAGTGAAGGAGAGAGTGGGAGAGGGAGAATGAGAGACAGAAGGAAGGATAGAGAGCTAGAGAAAAAGAGAGAGAGTATACCCCATTCAGCTCAGAGCTACAGTATACAAACATGATAAGGCCCCCGAAGCTGGGGCTGAAACACGACCGTGTCACAATATTGATCGGATTGACACCTCCTGTGAGTTCCTGTGGCTCTTCAGGCAAACACACAGGGTGACAGGAAGTGAGTCCCGCTGTTCAAATATACTGCTGGCCCTCCCTGCACACAGGGGGGATTTAGAGGTCAGGTGTGTGGGTTGACTGGGATGGGGAGGAAATAAGGGATCTAAAATGAAAAGGTCACAGTGGGCTGAGATGGCTGAGCCTGGTTGAGAGAGGCTCTGATTGGTTATAAGGTTAAGGAAACAGGAAGCCGCCCAACTCGTTGGCCACTGCAGGGGCTACTGTCTGACTCAGGAGTGGTTGGATGGTGAGAATATTCCTCCGAAGAACTAACACTCCAAAAATGTTCCTTCTCATCCTTTCTAG
>NW_019942586.1:49688-55083 GCF_002910315.2 Salvelinus sp. IW2-2015 | reverse complement strand
TCGCTACACTCAAGCATTTCGCTACACTCGCATTAACATCTGCTAACCATGTGTATGTGACAAATAACATTTTATTTGATTTGGATAGAGGGGGGAGAGAAAGTGAAAGAGAGCGAGTGGGAGAACGAGAGAGAGAGAAGGATAGAGAGCTAGAGAAAAAGAGAGAGAGTATACCCCATTCAGCTCAGAGCTACAGTATACAAACATGATAAGGCGCCCGAGGCTGGGGCTGAAACACGAGTGTCACAATACTGATCGGAGTGACACCTGGGAGTTCCTGTGGCCCTTCAGGCAGACACACAGGGTGACAGGAAGTGAGTCCCGCTGTTCAAATATACTGCTGGGGATTTAGAGGTCAGGTGTGTGGGTTGACTGGGCGGGGGAGGAAATAAGGGATCTGAAATGAAAAGGTCACAGTGGGCTGGGTTAGCTGAGCCTGGTTGAGAGACGCTCTGGTTGGTTATAAGGTTAAGGATACAGGAAGCAGCCCAACTCGTTGGGCACAGCAGGGGCTACTGTCTGACTCAGGAGTGGTTGGATAGTGAGATGATTCCTCAGAAGAACTAACACACCAAAAAAGTCCCTTCTCATCCTTTCTAGAAGGCTGGATGAAGTCATATTCTCACCACACATTCTCAGAAGGATCCTTTAACCCAAAATAACTGACTTCATGCATATTTGAGTGAGGCAGATGCATGAATCATGTCTTTGATATGACGAGGCTGTAATAAGGATCTACGGTTGAGGTAATGACACATACTCTCCCAGCGCTGGGTCAGAGTAACACACAACATACTGTCACCATAAACATCCACCCTAGGCACTCTGTCTGTTTACTTGGCAATATACAGTAAACACTCATCAACTCATCCCCTCATATTTAATCTGCTATTGAGTATGTCTACAGGTTTAAACAATGGTTCTATTTTCAGTAAGTATTATTTATTATGGTGATAAGGCACGTACGTATACAGTATATGATCTCTTTGGCAGGCATATGGTTCTGATGTACACATGTATTGTAAGGGAGTGCGTAACTGGCGGCAGGGAAGTCAGACGCAGGAGAGCAAAACTGGGTAATCAACGGACCAGTTTTATTCATAAAACCACCGGTAACCAGAACAACAAACAAATGGGTACAAAACCCGTCGCGCACCAGAGAAAACGTGCACATGCACTTACAATAAACAATTCCGCACAAAGACATGGGGGGAACAGAAGGTTAAATACACAACATKTAATGAGAGAATTAAGACCAGGTGTGGGAAGACAAGACAAAACAAAAGGAAAATGAAAAGTGGATCGATGATGGCTAGAAGACCGGCGAGCGCCGCCCGAACAAGGAGAGGAACCGACTTCGGCGGAAGTCGTGACATGTATTGCATTTTGTGTAACAGAAATGTGACTGAAATACAATTTTGAGTCCTATTTATTTGCACTCGTAATGATAATGGTGTCCCTCTGTCATTCTTGTCCCTGCAGTGCCTTATCATCGGGGGAGGCCCATGTGGCTTGCGGACGGCCATCGAGCTGGCTCTGCTGGGGGCCAAGGTGGTGGTGATTGAGAAGAGGGACACCTTCTCCAGGAACAACGTGCTGCACTTGTGGCCCTACACCATCCACGACCTCAAGGGCCTCGGGGCTAAGAAGTTCTATGGCAAATTCTGTGCTGGAGCCATAGACCACATCAGTAAGTACCTTTACATGTGGGGTAAACATCTCATCAGGAAAACTTTCCGCCATAGCAGTTGTGATTACAGCCATTTCCCATAGTCCGACATGTACTTACTTTTGCAACGGAATATTTTGCTTATCGATATTGTTGGATTCATGTTATTAGCTTATGATTATGCTATTGTATYCTATTCCCCTCCAAAGCAATTTTTTGTCTGGTAGCCTTGATGCTGCCAATACCTTCCATTGCATAATGTCAAGGTTGTGAGCCATGGAAGGTGAACCTTCCACCTGCTCTTAGCTACAGAGATACAAAGCAGAGCTGCCAACTGCTGCTGTTAAAAGCAAATCTTTCTACAGCTGTCAAGTGTGTGTATAATGTGTAAATGCATGGATGCCTGTGCAGTGTGCATGTACTAGGTACTGTATTAGATAAGCCAGAAAAGCCAGCTTGGTTTCTTGCATGGTTCTAAGACCTCCTGATTCTTGTCTTTGTTTGCCAGGTATTCGTCAACTCCAGCTCATGCTGCTGAAGATCGCCCTGCTTGCAGCTGTGGAATTCCACGTCAATGTGGAGTTTGTCAAGCTGCTGGAACCTCCAGAAAAACAGGAGAATGACGGTGAGTGACAGTCCACTTACAGGCCGTCACTTGCAGTAGCTATATGCCCATTGAAATCCATCAACATTGGCCTAGTACCCATCAACCCATCATCCCTGCTCCTTTCTGCTCACCCTTCTGGGTCTTTTAGATGTAGTTCAGGGTTCAGGCAAGGGCTAGGTTACAGCATTTGGGACCAGACTTTCAGTATCAGACAGGCTAGTTGGGGTTGAAGGGCTTTATGCAATGTATTAAGAGAACATCAACAGTGCACCTTAACATGAGCTTTGCAACAGTCAGTAAGACTGTTACAGATGTAGGATTTTAATTTGAGCCAGTTTGCTACAGCAGGAAACTAATCCTGCAGCAACAGGTAATGCAAATTATTATGTGGATTRTAATTAATGAACATTTTTGTAGAGGTTGATACATTTTTCTTAAGGGAAAATTCAGTCTGAAATTTCAAAGTGGAAATCACAAACTTTAGAATCCTTTTGAAAAACCTCAAATACGCTACAAGTTTAACATTTCATGCATTGCAGAAAAGTTATCCTGCAACAGGTTGATCAAATTAAGATCCTACATCTGTATGTGGCTGCCCAGAGGATCTCAACACAGTATATTCTCTCCCACACCATAGCATTCTGCTGCTTTACATCACTGTACCTTGAGCTACAGGGAGTTACTGCAGTCCATAACTAGTACCTGTTAGAGTAGTTCTGCCTCCCACATTCAACAGTGAATCTCCTTGGTAACCTGCAGTAAACAGCAGCACTGTTACAGCAGTGCACTGATCACCCTTTATTTGATATTTACATTGCCATGGAAATCAAATGTTTAAAAGTCATAATCATTGCTTCACCATTCCTATTCAGCTGCTAATGGTTAGCAACCTCCCCAGATGCTAATGTTATTTTATGGCTGCTGCTGAGCAGAGCACACAGTAATATCAGTGAGCAGAACAGACCTAGTGGCTTTGTTTAAGCAGCAGCAGAGCCAAATTACGGCTGTGGAAGTTAATTAAGAGCTGATTAGCCAGTGTATTTACAACCGTGCCCCCTCGACCAAGTTATTATAACAGTACAGTACTAGCTGCTTCAAGATGTGACTGCTGCGTGGTGTGTGGTGATGTGAGGCCGAGCTGAAAGGCTGGCTATCTGAAATAGCTCTACACTTGACCCCCCTCTCTCCTTCAGAGCTTTGTTGATTGGACTCCTGGACTGGAGGTCATTAGCTATCCCATGTGGCCTCCTCGACAGCGACGTAAACCAACGGATAAAAACAAGAGTCTTTACTAAATTTGGATACAGAATGGTCCCCCTACTTTTGCTGTCACGAGGTGCTCGGTGTCCTTGACATGATGGAATGCATTTTTGACATGGTGATATTACACAGCGGATCGACAGCCAACCCAACGCTGCTGGGGTCTCACACTGCCTCTGTGGCTGACATTATTCACCACATTTGATCCACTACGTGCTAAAACGCTGTAACATATTGAATCATATACTGTAGCTAGCTAGCGCTCTGGTATCAATTACACAGTACAAGTGAGACTGACATTAATCAACATCTTATATAATTACAGCACGGTATAGTCTGCTGAGCTAAATGACACAATGTGTGTGACCTCTGTGTCACCCTCTTCGTTGAGAGCTGTCAGGATTAGCAAACCCTTTTCCCCACTGGTGTTGATAGGCATCATAAATATTGTTCCCCAGAAATAACAGGCCAAAAGAGCAACCAAGTAAATGTTTTGTCTGTTTCTCTAGCCCACGTCCTCTCATTCTCTCTATCTGTGTTGAACTCCACCCACTTGTATACTGATAAGTGTGTTTGTTTGAGGTGTGTCCCCCTGTGAACTGTACTGACCTTCTGTCCCCTCCTCTCTTCCCTTCCCGCTCTCCCTCCTCTCTTCTGTCTGTGTTTCAGGGCCTGGCTGGAGAGCTGAGATCAGGCCTGCCGATCACCCCGTGGCTAATATTGACTTTGACGTGGTGGTGGGGGCTGATGGGAGGAGAAATACCCTGGAAGGTGAGATCTCTGGAGGGATGGGAGGGTGACGGGTTGTATCCATGCAGAGTATATCTACATACCGTTAATGATCTGACCCCAGACATAGGATATGGTGATATGGTACTGTATATGATATCATGTGGTTACATCCTTGGAATGGCTCTCTGAGATGTTCAATATGTTTACTAAACACTACTTGCTTCAAAGTTAAATTTAGCTCCAAGTTCAAATGCAGTTGGATATTATCTGAAGCGCCTTCAAACACAATTTCTATGTTTATGTTTATGTAGCTTTGTTGACAGTGGCTTGTTTCAAATAATATCCAGGACACCTTTCTCATATCATTATTTTGTCTGGATAACAGCCTAACAACTGTAACTAAGAAACATACAATTGTTGTTGGCTGCGGGCTTATGTCTACAAAAAGCATCAATTTAAAAAGGCATAGTCTCATCCAAGAAAGTTAGGAAGCCATAAAATTAAACTCACCTCTGTAAAACGATACCCTATGTGATGTCATTAATCTCTCCTTCAAAGGGCAAGGTTACACATGAAATCACCATCTCTCTGTACCTTAATAAAAAAGATCTTGGGCCCTGTGTGTGTCGTCATCTGGATGCTGTTCAACAGTTGATGCATGCATGTTGGCCTCTCCCTCACAGATGCCTGTCATCCCCTCACCAATCCACATCAGATGCTTATTCCTAAAAAGGGCATTTTCTGTCTCCAAACAATGAGGCGTTTAGGTCATCGTCGGATGACGAAAAGCCTGAGGAAAACTTTCTTTTTAGAAGTCCTTCTACTTTTGAACTGCCACGCAAGCCCTGTCTGAGAGGCGGGTTAAATATACCGCAATCTGTTCTGTACCCAGCTAATCGTCTGAGAGGAACACAGCTGCATTGGAAAGAGTGATGTGAGGAGGGGAAATGCCCCAGTGAAATAGCAGTGACCGTAATGGAACATTTCTGGCTCATATTAAAATGCTACCTCCTCCTAGAAAAGCATCTCTCAGAAGCTCATACATTATTTTGTAGGAGGAAGAGAGGCCGAATACATTAGAACATTCATCCTCCTTTCCTTCCGGAGTCACAGGTGTAGAGGTAATG
>NW_019942586.1:43237-47662 GCF_002910315.2 Salvelinus sp. IW2-2015 | reverse complement strand
CCCATTACAATTTAAAGAGCAGCCATCTTAATGGTCCGCTAATATTTACAAAGGTGATAACTGTATTTACACCTGGCATATCATGTGCATCTTATTTAACCTCTTTTGACTTCATCCTTTGCGTTCATGTCTCTCATAAACACAGTATCCCCTGACTTTGTCTCGTAGACTACAAACACAGAACGATGCTGCTGAGCATGAGAATCGGAACCAGAAAGCTCTGCTGTAATCCCGCTCTACTTTGCACCAACCTACAGCTTCCCACGCTGATTGCCATAAATGGCCTGTGGCCGCCGGACGGGCCAGTTTGACTTCACCAGCATGATGCTTCGGAGACGCAGCGCTAGTCAGAGAATGCTTCGGACGCCAGCTACTTGGTAGGCACTGTTGGGACAGCTTTTAGAGTGAGGAGCTGTACAGCAGGTTTAATCTGCTTTAAAATGGTGTGATATAAAAGTAACATGTGCATGTCAGCAAAAGTACTGTTATGTGTCTGTGCTTGTTGAGCAAGACCTTCTGCCCATGGGTACAGGGTGTGCACGAGGCTTCCTGCTGCTTTTGACTCAGCCTGGATGTGAAAAGGTGGCGTAGGCAACCCCTCTGGAGGTGCTAGCTGAGAGAGTCAGTGGTCAGCACACATACTGTACACACACACAACACCACACACACACACCACACACACACACACACACACACACACACACACACACACACACACACACACACACACACAACACACACACACACACACTAAATATATGCATTTCTCCAGGGAGAGTCTTTACAGAATTCTGCCGCAGACAACCACTGAAAACATTGGCAAAAACTTTGAGCAGTACACCATTGACCCTGGGACTCGGTATCCCAACCTCATCTCCACCTGTGTCAGGCAAAACCAGGTACGAAAGACATTCTCAAGGATCACATTGTTTACTGCAGTATTCACTTTTTCCTGTCACCAATAACAGATTCACCCTTAACATTAACACAAGAAGGATGGACTGTGCTTGTCTTCTTATCCCTTCTTCTGCCTAAATCTCAGCTGTGTCTCTTTGTTATTTCTTCCAGGTGCGTCACCTGTACATCAATGGAGAGCTGCCAGTGAAGTCGTGCTCTCTGGAGCGTAATGCTACAATACGTCGCCCTGTGAACCTGGCCAGACGAGGTGAGCCACACACAATACAGGAGTGGCCAGAGAGACTGTGGAGTTGGGAGGCTTTAGTACAGTGTGTCTAGTATGGACTTACAGTTGAAGTCGGAAGTTTACATACACCTTAGCCAAATACATTTAAACTCAGTTTTTCACAATTCTTGACATTTAATCCTAGTAAAAATTCCATGTCTTAGGTCAGTTAGGATCACCACTTTATTTTAAGAATGTGAAATGTCAGAATAATAGTAGAGAGAATGATTTATTTCAGCTTTTATTTCTTTCATCACATACCCAGTGCGTCAGAAGTTTACATACACCCAATTAGTATTTGGTAGCATTGCCTTTAAAGTGTTTAACTTGGGTCAAACGTTTCGGGTAGCCTTCCACAAGCTTCCCACAATAAGTTGGGTGAATTTTGGCCCATTCCTCCTGACAGAGCTGGTGTAACTGAGTCAGGTTTGTAGGATCCTTGCTCGCACACGCTTTTTCAGTTCTGCCCACAAATGTTCTATGGGATTGAGGTCAGGGCTTTGTGATGGCCAATCCAATACCTTGACTTTGTTGTCCTTAAGCCATTTTTCCACAACTTTGGAAGTATGCTTCGGCTCATTGTCCATTTGGAAGACCCATTTGCGACCAAGCTTTACCTTCTTGACTGATGTCTTGAGATGTTGCTTCAATATATCCACATAATTTTCCTGCCTCATGATGCCATCTATTTTGTGAAGTGCGCCAGTCTCTCCTGCAGCAAAGCACCCCCACAACATGATGCTGCCACCCCCATGCTTCACGGTTTGGATGGTGTTCTTTGGCTTGCAAGCCTCCCCCTTTTTCCTCCAAACATAACGATAGTGGCCAAACAGTTGTATTTTTGTTTCATCAGACCAGAAAACATTTCTCCTTAAAGTACGATCTTTGTCCCCATGTGCAGTTGCAAACCGTAGTCTGGCTTTTTTTATGGTGGTTTTGGAGCAGTGGCTTCTTCCTTGCTGAGCGGCCTTTCAGGTTATGTCGATATAGTACTCATTTTACTGTGGATATAGATACTTTTGTACCTGTTTCCTCCAGCATCTTCACAAGGTCCTTTGCTGTTGTTCTGGGATTGATTTGCACTTTTCACACCAAATATACATTAATCTCTAGAAGACAGAACCCATCTCCTTCCTAGCGTATTGATGGGGCTGCGTGGTCCCATGGTGTTTATACTTGCGTACTATTTTTACAGATGAACGTATACCTTCAGACATTGGCAATTGCTCCAAGGATGAACCAGACTGTGTGAGTCTACAATTTTATTTCTGAGTCTTGGCTGATTTCTTTTGATTTTCCCATGATGCAGCAAAGAGCGCACTCTGATTTTGAATGGAGGCCTTGAAATACATTCCAACAGGTACACCTCCAATGACTCACAAATTTATGTCAATAGCCATCAGAAGGTTCAAAGCCATACATACTTTTCTGTAATTTCCAAGCTGTTTAAGGCACAATCACTTTGTCAATGTAAACTTCTACCCACTGAATTGGCATACAGTTGAATATATAATTGAAATAAATCGTCTGTAAACAATTGTTGGAAAAAATGTGTCATGCACCAAAGTAGATGTCCTAACCGCACTTGCCAAAAACTATAATTTGTAACAAGAAATATTGTGAGTGTTGAAAAAACAAGTTTTAATTGATCCAACCTAATGTATGTAAACTTCCGACTTCCAACTGACATCTGCATCCAGTGCATGGCTCCAACCTACAAACACCCTGCGCGATGTCATTCAACCTGTTCAAGTAACTAATTTCAAATATGACGGATGAGTCCCTGGTTTCAGTGGCTAAAATATCTTCCAGCAACTCTTCAATTCAGTGGCTATTTACCAAAGGTAGGAGAAATAAGCCATTCCATTGCATTCCAGGTTGCATTGCAGTCAGACGTCTTTTTCTGTCCGTATTGTTTGTGCCCTTATAATATACACCTCTCTTCACTTATCTTTTATTTATTTATTATCCAAGAACTCAAACTTACAAAAGCTTTCCTGCAAAAAGCTTTCCTGCAACCCGCTTCACCAATTACTAAAAGATAATATTTACCTCAAACTGAAAAATCCATCGTGGAAGCCACCAGGGCTATTCAGAAGCTAGCCTGAAAGCTAACCACTAGCTACTCCGATAGCTACTCCGATAGCTAGCCAGAAGCTAATCTGTAGCTCGCCCGAAATAGCCGTTTGCGGCTAAGCGTTGGTTTCAGCTGCCCTCGTGTTGTGTCATCACTATTCCTCTAGCTCGATTAATCTACCGCACTTTTGTGCAACGCGACAAAAGAAAAATCGACCGGAGCATCCGGGACTTTCTTCATACTCTCATTTTCGCCCCGATTCCAGCCGCAGGCTCTGGGTCACTTGCAACCTTGACCTTTCGCAGCTAGCTAGCTGCAAACCGTGTGACGATTGGCTACGTCGACCCGAGAGCAAAACTCAAATCATCCTGAGCTAGCCAGCTGAGGAGTTCCATCACCACCCGGACTCTTTTCTTTTGTTGCTGCTGCAGATACGAACCCCACCGGCCTTCACGTCTGAACGCCGACGTTATCTGCCAGGATTTATCCAACTGCGCACCTCCGCCCGACGTTACCTGAACGCTCACCGGAGGCCCGCTAAGTCGTAGCTGTCTTATCGCTGCTACCTGAATAAGCATACCGGACAACTATTATTTTTTTTTATTTTATTATTTTTTCTCCTTGGTCACTATATCTATTCTGCCAAGTTGATTGATCCCCTCTTCCACACGGAACCCCACTACACCGGAAACCCCACTAAACTTTACGACGGAAAACGCACGAGGTATCTACAAACCAACCTCCTCTATGCTGCTACCGACAGCCACCATACCGGCCAAGCTGTCTGGATCGCCACGACCCCAACCAACCTCTACTCACTGGACCCTTTTGATCACCGATTAAGCATGCCTCTCGCTTAATGTAAAATGCCCTGTCCATTTGCTTTTTGTTTTTCTGTTTAATGTTTATTGGCTTATCAGCTGTAAATTCTAGCGCTGTTCACTATTACCATATCCAACCTCTCAAGTTCCACACCCACATATGCGATACATCACCTGTTTCAATGATGTTTCTTAGAGACAATATCTCTCTCATCATCACTCAATACCTAGGTACACCTCCACTGTATTCACATCCTACCAGTACCTTGTCTACATATTCCTTTAAACTATTTTAGTGTCCCGACAAACTATGAAATACGTCCATCTATATAGTCTCGTCCTGA
>NW_019942586.1:23497-38364 GCF_002910315.2 Salvelinus sp. IW2-2015 | reverse complement strand
GGTCGGAGAAACACCGTGCACTGGCCCCCTGGTAGCGCGCACTGCGCCCGGCCCCGCCACAGGAGTCGCTGGGAGCGCGATGAGACAAGGATATCCCTACCGGCCAAAACCCTCCCTAACCCGGACGACCGCTAGGCCAATTTGCGTCGCCCACGGACGCCTCCATCGCGGCCGGCTGCGACCAGGCCCTGCGAACCCAGAGTATCTGTGGCGCAGCTAGCGCTCGATGCAGTTGTTGCCTAGACCAGGGAGGCCCGTAAACGCAGATTTTTTTATATAAATATGAAACTTACCGAACAAAACATACATGTATGTTGTAACATTGAAGTTCCTATGGTTCATCTGATGAAGATCATAAGGTTAGTAATCATTTTATCTTTTTCTGCTTTTTTGTGGAACTCCTCTCTTTTGCTGGAAATGGTGTGGTTTTTTTTCGGTGACTTGGCTCTGACCTAACATATCGTTTGTGTTGCTTTCATCGTAGCCTTTAGTGGAAATCGGACACTGTGGCTGGATTTACAACAACTGTATCTTTAAAATTCTTTAAAACTGTATGTGGAGAATTTTAATTATAGGGATTTGTTGTATTGATTGGCGCCTGCAGTTTCACTGGCTTGTTGACGAGGGTGAGACGCTACGTCCACATCCTAGAAAGGTTAACCGGCCACACAAAATGGGAAGTGTCTACCGTTATCAAAAGCTTCGCCAAGAATACAAATAGCAGCACAACATTTGCTAATTCATTCAAGGGCAATGGTGACATCATTGGGACATTTAAGGTGCAGTGACACATCCATAATGTTCACGAGATCCGCCGAAGTCGAATCCCTTCTCCTGGTTTCGGGCGGCGTTCGGCTCTGTCCAAAGCCTCAGACTTCAGATGTTCACTCCGCAGCTCGACAACCATCCACACACGACCGGATACCTTGCATCCTTATGCATCGCCGGCAACCTACTTTTCACTCATCAGTGCACAGTTTCACAGACATCGTACTCAGATCATCGATCATTGTACACACCTGGATTTCACGCACCAGTTCATGCACCACCACAACTATACAACTTGCACTATTCACCACAATTATTCATCAACCCACCCCACATCACACACCATGCATCACACACACCACACACAAATCACACCACACACACACACACACACACCCACACACACACACACACACACACACACACACACAAAATATCCCATCGTTTTCTATGTAGTCTGATTGAAGTAGCAGCCCTTTATATCATTAGGCCTTTTTTAAAAGGCTCCTTCCCATGTCAGAGTTCTTTTTAAATGCAGCAGAAGCGTTTGGCTCTGAACACTTGAGGAGCAGACAGGGTGGAGAGGCATATAGTCCTACTGCTCTGCCCTGGCACCCCCGTAGATACATCCACTCACACACATTCATGCTACACCACATCACAACGGCTGCCACCAGACTCTTGTTATTATTGCTAAATACAGCACAATTTAAATACTAGCCCCCCAATCCCCCCTTCCCCATAACGCGTGTAAATATTGAACTATAAATTGTGCCTTCCTGTATTATACTTATTCTATTCTACTGAGCTATTTACTTGATGTTCGTATTCTAATTTTTTATTCTTTCTTATTGTTGTTGCATTGTCCAGAAGGAACCTGCAGTAAGCATTTCGTTGGACAGTGTATACCGTGTGTATCCTGATCATACTACTAATAAAAAACCTGAAACTTGATACTTTAACACCTCGTCACTGTCACTGACCCTACCACTCCACTGTGTCCACTGTATTAAAAGCCCAGCCTCTCACTGTATTGTTTTCACCAGGGCCATTTCTTTACATATTCAGCTGTCTCTGTCTTTAATGTATTTCATCCCTTTTTTCTGGGCTGACCCCTGCTCTCTTTCAGATAAGTTATGTCTTTCTAGAGACACTTTAGCTGGTGTAAAAGAGGGTATGAGATTTCATCTGGCTTCCTTTGAAAGGAGGTCTGCGTTGCACAACCTTATCAGTCACGTTGTCTGGCATGAGAGGAATGCACATCTGCCCAGCGCAGTACAGGCTACCTTACAGATAGTGTATTGTTCTAGGATGCCTGGAGAGAAAACACTACACCTTACTCCAGTTTCTGGTCTGACATGCCTAAGGTGAACAGAGCATATTATTGCCACATGGACATCAGTTGTACTTGCTTTATGGTCTCTAAGAGGTCACATGATATGCCTCTATCCACAGCAAAGCTGGTTGCCCACGGAATGAGGATGTACTATTTAGCAATAATTGTATACATTCTTATGATCTGTAGTGAAGAGTTTCAGTATTGGTTTCCACGAAAAAGCCCTTTATTTTTTAGGTGGCATTTCTCAGGAAAAACAGATGGTCTTGCCCCATCCGGTTCTTTCCAACACAGTAATATTAGGTTTATTTTAGACGTAATGTAACAACACATTGGCCATTGCTTTTATTTGGCATTCATGGCTGAGCTCTGTGGAAAATATCATACCTTTTAATGTACTCGTGTTTCTTTGCAGATTCTAGAGGGGCCGACGAAAACAGTGAAGACTATCCTTCCAAGGCAGTCAGAAGTATGAACAAAGTTCTGGTACCAAGAAAAAGGGTACCGAAGGTAATCACACTCCTCTCTCCAGGTGCCTGTCTTCATTGATAACGACTGCAACTTGAGAGCCTCTCAGCCTCCCTGTGTTATCATTTCAAAAGTCATTTCATTTGAATAAGTGGACGGTATTGGGGCCTTCCACAAGATAAATGTATAAATACAGATCATTCTTCTAGAGTGTTTTTTAGATGGGCTCTATTTTAATAGTTCACTTTCATGTTGAATATTTTTACCTTTGAGTGAAGTCTGAAATATTTAGTCATATACTATGGCTGGGTTGTTTTCTTTCAGGATGAGAAGAAGCTAGAAGATACTGACCCAACGTACAAAAGGAGACGAAAAGTCTGCAGTTATTTGGAAGAGGTAGTTATTACCATCAAACTACAATTTCGTAAGGACATTCTAAGTGCACCAGTCAAATACGGCAAAATACAATTTATTTTGGCCCTGATAACTCAAGTCACTATTTCTCATGACAGGCAACCAACTTCTCCAGTCAGAGTGCGTCCTGTGTGGGTGAGGGGAGGGAGGTGAAGGAGAACAAGGTCCGCTCCATGGCCAGCCAGCTCCTGTCCAAGTTTGAGGAGAGCAACCCCAGTTTCACCCTCAGGAGACAGGTCAGAACCACCAAGATATGTCCCCCATTCCCCCTCCTAAGGACACTGTCAGTGTTGGACAGTGTCCTCCATAGCTTATACAGTACTGTAGTATGGTATAGTAACTGGCATGTTTGTTCTCAGATGCCTTATACCACAGTGTGCTATAGGACAGAGGTGATCAGTTGTGTTCCAAGGGAAAGAGCCAGGCTTGGTTGTGTACTGTTCGTTTTCTGATTAAGACTTGGTTATAAAGTCTTGGGGGGAGTGGCGCAGAGTTCTAAGGCACTTAGTGCTAGAGGCGTCACTACAGACACCCTGGTTCGATTCCAGGTTGTATCACAACCGGCCGTGAATGGGAGTCCCATTGGGCGGTGCACAATTGGCCCAGCGTCGTCCGGGTTTGGCCGGTGTAGGCCATCATTGTAAATAAGAATTTGTTCTTAACTGTTTGGTGAGATACTTAACTTATCTTGCAAGTCACTTTCTCTCTTTTCTTCCTTTTCTGTCTTTCTACTAACCTTTTTCCTTGGCTTTGTTTCTGGCTGACAAACCCCATCAGTCTCCGTGTGATTGGGGTTCTGAGAGGGCCCCTCGGCCACGCTCCATGGACATGACTGAGACCMCACGCTTCACCAACCTCAGGCAGCAGACCCCACCCAACCCTCCCCCCAAGACACAGGTAGAGGACTGGAGCAGGCCTGGTCAACATACTGTAATACACACACATACCCACGCTAATACACTCTGCAGAACACACACTGTCACTCAGTTTTGGTATACACATCACCTACCTGGAGTGAGAGTGTTAAATGCTCCCTGTGGGTTGGAAATGAAAAATAGATTCACATGATAAAGGAAAGCATGGGGCATAAATCTCCCTTCTATTCTCTCCAGCTGTTAAACTACTGGAGCCTGTTTGCTGCAATTGTTTTTTCATCAAGCTCACCCTGAGTTGACAGAGAGCCATAGAACTGCAGCTCACATGTGCTGTGTGTTTCCAGTTTCATTCTGCAACCTGTGCCAAATATGCAGCTGAGTGCATCGCTCGGCTACCACCCCAGCCTCCTCCTTAACCCAAGCTCTCGCCCCAGCTCCAAGCCCAGCTTCAGTCTCAGCACCAGCCCCAACCCCAGTTCCAGCTCCAACCCAAGCTCCAACCCCCACCCAGCCCAAATCACACCCTCAGGAAGGTCAGACAGGCTGATCAGACACGTACTCAGACGCAACCCCAGACGCATCCTCAAAAGCCAGAGAGCATAGAGTACCCTTTCTACTCTCCCTCCTGCCACTCAGCGGTCCTAGCCATGTCTAGAATTCTCCAACGCCTTCAGGAGGTGGAGGAAAAGATCACCAAGGTACCTATTCCCCTCTCCTTTCCACTCGCTTCGCCTTTCCACATCACTCCTCTCTTTCCGTTCCCCTCTCCTTTCCTCTCCTCTCCTTCCTGCTCTCTCTCTCCTTTCCTCTCCTCTCCTCTCTCTCCTCTCCTCTCCTCTCCTTCCTCTTCCTCTCTCCTCTCTCTCCCCTCTCCTCTCTCTCCTCTCCTCTCCTCTCCTCTCCTCTCCTCTCCTCTCCTCTCCTCTCCTCCCTCTCCTCCTCTCCTCTCCTCTCTTTCCTCCTCTCCTTCCTTTCCTTTCCTCTCCTCTCCTCTCTTCTCTTCTCCTTTCCTCTCTATCTGTCCATTTCTCTTTGTCTGCTCTGTCTTTTTCTATTGTTATTGCCTATTACTGTGTGATCATATAAGACATCCTTTTTAGGAAAGGCTGAATATGAATGTTGAGATAATCATCCTGATTATACATTTAGCATTGTATAGCACATAGTCAGCTGGTGAAGTCAACACTGAATCATCCACACTGACCACAATAGCAAGAGCAGACCCACAGCCCTGGCAGAGACAAAGAGGTACAGAGGCTGCTGACTGGCAAGTTTAGCCAGTGGGCTGCCCTTGTGGCCTTGTTCTGTGCCAGTCCTGTGTGTCTGTCTGTCTCTGTCTGGGTCTCAGTCTGCATGTATAAGAGTGGAGTCATCTCTGCTGGTGTGTCAAATTAGTGTTATAAAAACTGCCACTCTACTCCACACGGCAAAACTATTGTTCCCCACCACCCAATAAACAATGTGCCATCTAGCTCCTTCAGTAGGAAAGTAGGACCAAAGTCCACTTATCTTGCTTGATCATTACCTTTGACATTTGTCATTTGGCAGACGCTCTTATCCAGAGCGATTTGCAATAGTGAGTGCATACATTTCATACTTTTATTTGTCCGTACATTACTCTGATTTGGGAGTTAATAATTACTATTCAGACCCATTCATCAGACAGGGAGTATGTGGTCCTGTGTTGCGGGTGCAGCTTTCTCTTTCTGATGCCTGTTCTTTGTCTCTGTGTCTCATGGTATGTGTCCTGCAGAAGAAAGCTCAGGCCCAGAATGCTAGAGAGTTTCACAATAAAAGTATCAAGGAGAAAGCGGTCCACCTGAGAGCACTGTTCTCTGAGGATGTGAC
Source organism: Salvelinus sp. IW2-2015 (assembly GCF_002910315.2). NCBI lineage: Eukaryota > Metazoa > Chordata > Actinopteri > Salmoniformes > Salmonidae > Salvelinus > Salvelinus sp. IW2-2015. Next base: position 32,655 of record NW_019942586.1, on the reverse strand, counting down.
CTCTACGTCCCAGGTGACTATCTGACCCCTGAACTCTGACCCCTCACCTCTCCCGTCCCTCAGTGTGTTTGTCGTGTTGCACGCTCGGTCTTGTTTGGCATCACTGCTGCTGCACAGAGTTCATAAATCCTCCCTGTGTTGAAATTCAACATCCATCATCTCCAGAAGCATGACTTTTATGGCAATGTTTTCATTAGCTGCTCAGAGTCTGTAGCAACAGAACACAGCTAGCGCAGGTGATTTCAGGTTATTGTAGGACACAGTGTTCTGTTATACAGATGTTGAATCTTAATTTGATCCAACTCGTTAAAACAGGAAAATAATCCTGCAGCAACAGGAAATTTGAATTATTATGTGACTTATAGTTAATGGAAATTTTTTGTAGGTGTTTTTGTCGGTATCACTGTGTGTCATGCTAAAACATTTGTGATCATTCAACATTTATAATTTTCCGTTAGGGCAAAGAAAGTCAGACATTTTAAAATGGAAATTACAAACCTTTTTCTTTTTTWAAAATCTTTTTAAACCTTGAATACGCTGCGCAGGAAAATTGTCAGCGACAAAATAGTGATCAAATTAAGATCCTACATCTGAAATTTAAATCACCTTCACTGTCAGTCAATAAATGACTGTTTACGCCGAGGGTTTCAACAAGGCTTTTTTAAAACAATGTAACGCCCTGTGAAAACACATCAGGCAATTCTTTGTTCAAACAGAAATCCTTCCATTAAATGTTTTCTTCTTGTTCCATTACGTGATTCTATATTCCCACTGAGACAGACCTGCAGAAGAGAGCTCAGGCTGAAAACTAGGTAGCCTCCTCTCTCAGCTCTGTCTGTGATGATATGTATGAACAGCACTGGTAATTCACTTACTCGGTGTGCTCAGCACTGTTGAAAGGTAGCACAGGGTTCTCTGTGCCTCACTGGAAGAGGCTGCAGCTTTATTACTCACAGGATAGTCATCAAGCAAGGTGTTTAGTGCTAGAGTAGTCATCATACTGCAATTTCCATTACAAGAAAGGGTATTTCCTTGGTATTTTATCATCAAAAAAGATACTGCTCACCTTCTTTAAATGAGTTTCCATCTCAGTGGAAACCAGGGTAAGCTGTTGTGTTGAGGCTCAGGAGGTTGGAGTTTAGGTAAAACTATGATTTGATAGTGCCACGGAATACCTTTGCTTAAAGCCTATCCCCCTGTTCATGCCAGTTCTCATTGTAACTTCTATCAAATTACTAACACTCTAAGCTCTCCTTTAACAATCCTCTCCCCTCTTTTCATTTGCAAATCTCCCCTGTCCCATTCCTCACCTAGCCTGATTCGGAAAAACAGGCCATTCCCTCAGTGTCTGATCCCATCCTCCCTAACCCCAGTCCAGAAGTCACCTCATTATACCTTTACCCAGATATCACCCTTTCTGCCTTCTCACCTCCTCATCCCTATTCCTCATCCTCATCCTGTCTACTACAACCTCAGGTAAAAAATAACCACATCCATGTCTGTCTCACTGTCTTGTATGTGTCCCTATCACTGTGTGTCATACTACAACCTTTGTGATAATTTAACATTTATCATGAAGAAATACACATTTTATCTATATCACTCTGAGTTTCCATTTCAATGGAATGCAGTGTCATGGAATACCAGGCACTTTAGGCTTGAGGCCCAAACCACTAAGCATGCAAACTCTAATTTAACTCCCATCTGATGCTCATAATATCTTTCTCTCTTTGACTTTCCCATTCCCACACTAGTCGTGATCTGCTGGACAGAGTCAAACCATTCCCTCACCTCACATCCTCCCTGCTCCCCGTCCTAAAACCTCTTCATCACTACTTTGTCCAGAAATCACCCTTTCTACATTTTCACCCCCTCATACATATTCTCCATCCTCTTCCTCCTCTTCCTGTCTACTTCAACATCAGGTATAAATAACCACATCCATGTCTGTGTTTGAGCATGTCAAATCCAATCAAATTATATTTGTCACATGCGCCGAATACAACAGGTGTAGACCTTACAGTGAAATGCTTGCTGTGTCCCTATCGTTGTGTGTTATGCTAAAACCTCTGTGATTATTCAATATTGATCACGCAGAGATATTGCACATCTTTAATCTGTAGCACTATAACTGAGTTGACGTCAANCCCATACCTATTCTCCATCCTCCTCTTCCTCCTCTTCCTGTCTACTTCAACATCAGGTATAAATAACCACATCCATGTCTGTGTTTCAGCATGTCAAATCCAATCAAATCAAATTGTATTTGTCACATGCGCCGATTACAACAGGTACAGTGAAATGCTTACTGTGTCCCTATCGTTGTGTCATGCTAAAACCTTTGTGGTCATTCAATATTCATCATGCAGAGATATTGCACATCTTTCATTTATAGCACTATAACTGAGTTGACGTCARAATGGAATGTAGTGTTCTTGAATTGAGACTAATCAGGTTGGGGCTTGGTCAATAGGACGGTAGAGTGCCATGGAATACCAGGTACTGTAGGCCCTCAAACTGAGAATGCCAACTATCATTTAACCTATCTGATTCTCAAGTCTCTCTTTTAACAATCCTCTCCCTCTTTGACTTTCCATTCCTCTGTTTCCCATTCCCACCCTAGCCTGGATCTGCTGAACAGACCATTCCCTCTCCTCCCATCCTCCCTGCTCCCACTCCTAAAGTCACTTCCCTCCTTTGTCCAGAAATCACCCTTTCTACCTTCACACTCTCTCAAACCGTGTCTTCATCCTCATCCATTCTACTCCAACTCAAGGTGAAAACAAGCACATCCATTTCTCACCATATGTCTGTCATGACGAAACCCATATCCCCTAATGTCAGAGCAAACATTATACTGTTATTTTGATGCACTCATCTATCCCTTATCTSTCACTGAACTGTTCAACTAAGTTTTCTTCTCTGATGCCTCTAATTCCTTCATTCTTCATGGAAAACCAAAGACCAGTCAATCTGGGGCACTAGATATGCAGCTTTGTATGAAAGAAATGCAAAGAGATCCCTTGAATGAGTCACATGTGGTGAGTGACTCTTGTGTGCCTCCAAACCATAGCACTATTTATGGCCACATCATTTCTATATGCAGAGCCTGCTGCTTCTTAGAGAAACCAAATGATGTGCTGTCTGTTTGATTTTAAACATGATGTCATCTGGATAATTATATATATTTTAGAAGTATATATTTGTTTAACTTCTAGTCTAATTTGCATGTAACTTACAGTTGTAGTTATTATCATCACAGTCATGTTGCTGTTTCAGTGTCACAGCAGTGGCTCCACATATGTATCCCAACAACAACACACTGCAATACTACAACCAAAGCTGTTTTTAATAACGTCAAACAGGTATTTTGCCCCCAGTGCCACATGCCTGCTAAAGTAACTTGTACTACCCTCTAAATTACAAAGGACACGTGTAGACACAAAGGTCTTGCATGGAAGAAGCATGTGAGGTGTTTTTTAGCTATGCTGGGGCCTCTCATGCTAAGGTTGAATATATTTTTGTGGTGTTGCACTTTGTGAGTTAGACTGCCCCTCCCTGTTCCCAGATTTCGGATCAGTTTGAGTCAGCGCCGTGCAGTCAGTCTAGAGTACAATCTGAAGCATCCAGACAGGCTCACTAGTTAACCATAATGAGAAAACATTCCTGAAAATCCTCACCTCTTCCCTCCTCTCTTATTTTGATGAAATAACTTGACTATTTTCCCCAACAGCGGCCTTAGTCAGAGAACATAGTAGTCAAATCATCTATCTGTCTATCTGTCCTAACTTCCTCCAGTCTTTTCCTCCTTGCTGCATGTCAGCGGACGGTGGGGAAGGAGTCTCTGGCCATAGCAGCCAGAGCTGAGACGCTGGTCACCCTCTATGAGACTGACCACAGGCCTAAAGCCTCCTCCCCCTGTTCACCCCCAGCCTCTTCGCCTCTGTCTCCGGTAAGCATGTCTGACTAAGCATGCAGCCACTCAGGCTGTACCAGCCTTGAACAACAGCCCTTATCTAGGTGAAGAACATAGACTATGTCCCAGGCCCTGGCTCTGAGTCAGATGAAAAGAGATTGTGTAAAATAAGGATTGAGATGATTATTCTTTGCAGAACTCTATGACTCATTATGCTTTGTGAACCAAAGGCCAAACTCGGCCATAAGGCCTTTTAGGGTCAAAGTTGTGGAATCTGACACAAGTGCATCCCTCCCTCATTATCGTCATTTGCTGTGCTGACAACGTTTGTAGCACTGTCTGTCTGTCTGTTCTGTTTCCCAGGGTTCCTTGCGGAGGGAGTTCCCCGGGTCTGGTGACMAGTGTCACTCCTGTCAGAAGCGCGTGTATGTGGTGGAGAGGATCAGTGCTGAGGGACTTTATTTCCACAGGGAGTGCTTTCGCTGTGACACCTGTGGCTCCGTCCTGCGCCAGGGAGGCCATGCCTTCGACTCTGAGCAGGGTATGTGTTTCCCAACACTAAGGTTTAGATGTTCGCTTACTGTCAATCAATCAATCAGCCAATCAAGCAGTTGTGACAAAGTGCTATACAGATACCAAGCCTAAAACCCTGAAGAGCAAGCAATGCAGATGTAGCGGTACGGTGGCTAGGAAAAACTCCCTAGAAAGGCAGGAGCCTAGGAAGAAACCTAGAGAGGAACCAGGCTCTGAGGGGTGACCAGTCCTCTTCTGGCTGTGCCGGGGAGAGATAATTAACTGTTTATGTGCCAATTTTTCTAAATCCTCTTTTGATCATGTTCAATTAGGCAAGTTGTACTGCAAGCTGCACTTCACACAACGTAAATATGGAATGAACCATCGGAGGACATTCAATTCACATCTGGTAATTGTTCTCGATCATTCAATCATCCACTTGGAATTGTCATTTTGATGTTAATTTGTGGGACATCTTTGTAACTCATTGGGTCTCTCCCTCAGGGTCAGAATGGAGCCGGGGTTCAGGAGGGATCAGAGACACAGACTCCCAACGGTGACCCAACAGAAGGCCTGCAGAGCCAGTCACCAGGTACCTTCAGCTCCCGCCTGAGGAAGAGCCTGAGCTGGCCCCTGAGTGTGACCCGGGCTGTGTGTGACTCCCCCCGCCTACTGTCTCGGTGGGTGCATGGTACGGCCCAGGCTGTGGGCCTCCACTTTAGGGCCAATGTGCAGGACTATGTCTTCATGTATGAGCTGCTGAGCCTGGGAGTGCCCCTGCTGTTCATGCTCCAGGAGGTGCTGCTGCAGATGTACTCTGAAACCGGGCCTGTCTCCCAGTCCATCCAGCCCCTACTGCTGTGGCTGGAGGAACACCTGGGCCACAGGCTCATGTAGAGGCCCACTAGGGAGGGAAGCCTAATCCTAACCCTATCCCTAACCCTCGTGCAATAGGGTCTGAAGCCTGGCCGAACATTAACTGGTGTATGTTGCATTTGTGCCATGTCATATGACGGCAAGCTACCGTTTGACCATGTGTACAAGCACCTTGTTAATATTTTCTCACAGAATATGTAGCTGTCAGTGCATTAGATATAGTCCTACACCAACCAAAGAACAAATAACATTTCCCAAGCAGTATCTTGGTTTGTGATACGTGTGGTAGTTTTTCATGAACATTATATTTTTCTTTATGATGAGGGGTAATGTRCTGTACATGGTTTCATGGTGGTCTAAATCATTTACGGTATGTGGTTGATATGACTGCTGAAATCATCCAATCTATATTGCTCTAGAGTTGATTCTTTCAACAACTGGCTGTCGTAATTGAGCCAGTTTTTACATGGATTAACTCAGGTTATGACAGAGTTTTTGTGCGGAAAAAGTAATCTAAATGAAAAGACTGACTTGAAGCACTTTAACTTGGGGAGCTGCCTTTACCTGTGGCTGATGCCTGATGAATGGTGTGGGAGTTAATGGCTGCCTAATGGCTGTCCAGGCCTTGGATAATGACTAGTGCTGACTCTGCATGTTTACTAAACCCTGCTGAACTCACAGGTCAGGGTCGGGGTCGGGGTCAGGGGCCAACGTGGATCTGTGCTTGACCAGATTTTCTCATCTTTTTTTCTATTTCAATATTGTTTGACACAAGTTTACATTTAAAAGTTGTTATTGTAAGATTTCCTATGACACCATGACCGTAGTGTACTTTCGCTACACATTATGATAGCTTTTATTGCTTTATTTTATGGCCCAGTGCCTCCAGTATTTTTGTGCATTGTCCATTGTACTTAAAAGGGGAAGAGGTTTCATGGCCATGGGCTTTGGTTTACTACTCCAGTTCATGGACTGTTTAATGCTGCCACCTGTTGGTGAAACAGATGCAAGGCCAAATTCAATTTACTGTATGATGAGGTGGAATATGGGACAATCTTCTAAAGAGTTGATGTATGCTTGTAATAGAAGTCTTTCTTCATTTTTGTTAAGTCTATTTCACTTAAATATGTTTTTCATAATGTTACGAATATTGCTGAAAGGAGTTGTTCAGKAGGACAGAATCTGACATGATAACTCAGGCTATGTTTGAATGCTGTGGTGTGTATGTGCTTTCCTGAACCAGAAGTTACATAATTCATGCAGTACACTGTACAGTGCTAAATTGTGTGTTGTTGAGTAGCACAATCTCATGTTTTCTCAATGCCTTTTCTTTGACTATCTAACAATTACAAAGTTTCAATACATTTTAACTGGATTTGATCCTTCCTCTGATTTCTCTCTGTATTCTAACCTATATTTCCTTCCTTTAATTTCTCCTCATGTTCACTTGAAGTCTGTTTTCAACTTTCTGATGATGAGCCTTCTGATTGGTTAGGAGACATGCCATTCTGAAGGTGATCACCTGCATGGTCACATGGTTTTCTGAATAATGTTTTGGAGTGAACTGGTCAGATTAGTCCCAGTTACTGTCAGCACTTCCACACACAAGTAAAAATTGCTTCTAACCCCTGTGTTTGAGCTACAGACAGCAGTATTTAAGCATTGTATTTTTCTGTTTCGTCTGCACACGGCGATACCAACCATTCGCCGATGTACTTAACGGGGGCTGAACTAGAGCAGTGTTTGTRAGACAAYGGCGGTTCCTGAAAACGGTTCTTCTCACAAAAATGTCTAATCTACAAACTATTATGATCCTACTATCGAAAAGCTGAGACTCATAAACACGCAAGTGTACTCGCGTAGACAGCTTTCTGTCATGCAGAGGCATGCCACTCTTTCTTAAATTAATGCATTGAATAATGTATTATGGGACTTCTAATGCAGCCTGCTTTTCTCATGGAGATTCTGTGTTGCTTTATGTATGACCTAAAGCAACAAATGTAAATAAATGAACTGAGTTATTTGTCATCTTGATCCAGTTTACTGTCATTCTTTCATAATATCACAATGTTGTTCTCCCCATGGTTTGATATGGCACATATAATAGTACAAATAGGGGTAACACGTTTAAATCAAGCCGTTCAGCATCACATAGTATACAGGCTCAGTATTCAAAGTAAACCCTAAACATTAACTCCTCTTAAAGAGCATGTCTCCTATATTTAGTCTACTTACCATGTCTAGCCTCCTAAATTAAAATATATGGGTTAAGTTCCTCTGTCCCAGTCTCAGTGTTGATAAGGCCCCAGGCCAGACGGACATGTTCCTGGATGGGTTCCTGGAGCTCTTTCTGGATCCGTGAGAGCCAGAAAGGATTCTTTGGTGATGAGGTCACAGGGGACATATCAAACCATACAACTCTCTCCCCAGCCAGTCCACTGTAGTCCTGCCAGATATGGTTCATGGTTCTCACAGGAGGGAGGCAGTTCTCTTTCTCCATATGCACCATCAGTGTCTTGTGTCTTATTCAACAGCCATGAAATAATCTCTCATCATACCTGGCTAAGATGTTTTGTTGTTACATACAGTACACAGGATAGGTGCAGTGAAATGTGTTGTGTTACAGGGTCAGTCATAGCAGTACGGCACCCCTGGAGCAAATTAGGGTTAAGTCCCTTACTCAAGGGCACATTGACAGACTTTTCACCTTGTTGGCTCGGGTATACGAACCAGAGACTTTCACTTACTGGCCCAACGCTCTAACCTCTACGCTACATGCCACCCCACACCACTAGAATACCATTTTTTTTTTTTTAAAGCATCTACTTTGGAATTACAATTATTTCAAAGGAAACATCATACAATCCATGTATTATACTAGCTGCCAAAGCATGTCTCTCAGGCTGTATTATCACCAGTATCCAATAGCTTTCATTAGCTTTGCTTTTAAGGGGAAAGCTTGGTTTAATGTAATCACAACAGAAGTACAGACTATTGAGGCACTCTTTTTTTATAGTATCATCCACTTGTCCCTTCAACCCATCACCATGGAAACCACAAAAAACTCAGCCAAACACTTTTGCAAGCCCTGATGATGCTGCTTGTAAAAATGTCTGTTTCTCTGAGTTCTCAGAGCCTCTCATACAAACATTCGAGGGAGGTGTTCCAAACCAAACCTGGCACATCTGCTAGACCCGGGGCTGGATGGGCCTGGACATTTTGTTCAGAAAATTTGCATCACACAGTGTGACGGACCAATGGTGTGTGTGCTGTGATGCAATTAAAGCTACTGGGGTCAGCAGATTGCCCCTCACTTCCTTGTCCAGTACAGCCGAGATCAAGGAGAAGCTGAGGAAATGTGATCACTAAAAACATTTAAAGGTCTACAGAAGGCCAAGTGTTTAAAAGCACATTTCCTGACTAAATAATAATGGAGGTTTGTAAAAGCAATGTATTTCAGTGAGATAAATCATGAGACACAGGTATGTGTCTCTTTGGTGTTGTATTAAAGTAGATATTTTATTTGATTAATCTGCTTCCTTCAGAGCATTCAACCCAAAGCATAGATTTGAGATTGTCAATTGAGAAATGCCAACCATTTTACCTCAGCCATTGGAGCTACCAAGTCAAGGGTAAATGTGCATAAAACTGTTTTATGCAAGAAAATTACAGAACAATTACTTGCAAAGGGAAAATGCACTCAACTGAAGTGGCACACTCTCTTGACAGTCAACTAGAGTTGACCGCCTTGACATTATATTTTCTATTCAGCAGCCGTGCTTTGTAAATCACTGCCTTATAGTAATATGCAGCTGGTTAAGGGACTGAGAACTGTTTTTCCTATCTGACCTGG
>NW_019942586.1:18396-20896 GCF_002910315.2 Salvelinus sp. IW2-2015 | reverse complement strand
ACTCTCTCTCTCTCTCTCGGAGCAATGTTGCCGACGAGGTACTTTTAGAAGGCTTTTCATCTGAGCTTTGATGGAGGCATTGTTTGAAGACAAGGCAAGTAACTTCCTGACCTTGTAGTTAGTACAGTACAGAGATATCATATCCTTCCATCGCAATGTGAAGAGTACATTTTTTTAATAAACTATATATCCAGAATTTTTTTGAGATGAGATGTACTGTTAAGTTATTGTGACAGAAAAACACTTTGGGGGGGTGGGGGCAATTCCTAACCTGCACTTATTAAGTCACATTTTGGGATTTAAGTCTTCTATTGACATCAATGCATGACTTAAGTACAAATTCAGGTCTCAGGTGGGAAGTTACGATTCGGCCCACGGCTTGTTTTTTTTCACAGGGTCTTATGTGACCCCCTGGGCTGACCCCAAGGGGTGAATGTAGGCCAAAACACCACGTTGATCCTCAATACGGGGGACCACACAGAGGTGCATGCTCAGCCCCTTCCTGCCCCTTCCTGTACTTCCTGTTCACCCAGACTAGGTGAACAGGGAGTTTGCTAACGACAACAGTGATGGGCCTGATTACCAACCATGACGAGACAACCTACAGGAAAGAGGTGAGAGCCCTGGTGAAGCGGTGCCAGGAAAATAAATTCAGCTTGGCCACTAAAACCCTCACACAAACTATCGGGCTGGTACGGCTATTGCACCGTCCGCAACGGCAGGGCTCTCCTGATAGTGGCGTGGTCAGCCCAACGCATCACCGGAGGCACACTTCCTGCCCTGCGGCACCCGGTGTCACAGGAAGGCCGGGAAGGTCATCAAGGACCTCAGCCACCCGAGCCACAGCCTGTTCACCCTGCTACCATCTAGAAGGCAGAGACAGTACAGGTACATCAAAGCGGGGACCGAGAGACTGACGAACAGCTTCTATCCCCAGGCCAACAGACTGTTAAACATTCCCTACTAGCCGGCCTCTGCCCGGTACCCTGCCCTGAACCTTGGTCACTGTTACTATCCGGTTACCACCCGGTACTCGACCCTGCACCTTAGAGACTGCTGTCCTATGTACATAGTCATTGAACACTGGTCACTTTAATAATGTTTACCAGAGGAGGCTGCTGAGGGGAGGACGGCTCATAATAATGGCTGGAACGGAGCGAATGGAACGGGCATCAAACACATTGTGTGATTGACGTATTTGATGCCCTTCCGCTGATTCCACTCCAGTCTTTACCACCAGCCCGTCCTCCCAAAATAAGGTGCCACCAACCTCCTGTGATGTTTACATACTGTTTTACCCACTTCATATGTATATATACTGTATTCTAGCCATGGTTCATCCTATATAACTATTGCTGCACACACCTTTTCGATTCATATACTGTCCATACTGCCTATACACACCATCCGATATGACTACTGTCTATACACACCATCCTATATAACTACTGCCTATACACACCATCCTATATAACTACTGCCTATACACACCATCCGATATGACTACTGCTCATTGTCCATACGGTCTAAACACACCTTTATGTATATATATTTATATACACTGGGTGTACAAAACAATAGGAACTACTTCTCTTTCCATGACAGACTGACCAGGTGAATCCAGGTGAAAGCTATAATCCCCTATTGATGCCACTTGGTAAATCCACTTCAATCAGTGTAGATGAAGGGGAGGCTAAAGAAGGATTTTAAAGCCTTGAGACAGTTGAGRCATTGATTGAATCACTTTGTTGGACCGCGATTTARCCCACTGCAGTAAAAGCTTTATTTTGTTGGACCCCAGGAAGAGTAGCTGCTGTCTTGCAGGAACTAATGGGGATCCATAATAAACCCCAGGAAGAGTAGCTGCTGTCCGCTGTGCAACGCCAGGGTTTGTGGGTTCATTCCCCACGGGGGGACCAGGATGAATATGTATGAACTTTCCAATTTGTAAGTCGCTCTGGATAAGAGCGTCAGCTAAATGACTTAAATGTAAATTAAACAGCATGATCAGTAACACAGGTGCACCTTGTGCTGAGGACAATAAAAGGCCACTTTAAAATGTGCAGTTTTGTCACACAACACAATGCCACAGATGTCCATGTTTTGAGGGACGCGCTGACTGCAGGAATGTCCACCGGAGCTGTTGCCAGATAATTGAATGTTAATTTCTCTACCATAAGCCGCCTCCAAATTCTTTTTAGAGAATTTGACAGCACGCCCAAGCGGCCTCACAACCACAGACCACGTGTAACCACGCCAGCCCCTCCACATCCTGCTTTTCACCTGCAGGATCGTCTGAGACCCCGACAGCTGATGACAAACAGATGCATATCTGTATTCCCAGTCATGTGAAATCCATAGATTAGGGTCTAATTCATTTATTTCAATTGACTAATTCCTTATATGAACTTTAACTCAGTAAAATATTTTAAATTGTTACATATTGTGTTTATATTTTTGTTCAGTATATATGATGGTGTGTATAGACATTGTGGACAGC
>NW_019942586.1:5153-18371 GCF_002910315.2 Salvelinus sp. IW2-2015 | reverse complement strand
AGCAGGGAGATTAGTGGGAGACAGGGTTCACGTTCCTGACCTGTTTTCTGTTAGTTTTTGATATGGTTAGCTGTCAGGACGTGAGTTTGGGTGGGAGTCTATGTTTTCTGTTTCTATGTGGTTATGGTACCTAATATGGTTCTCAATTAGAGGCAGGTGTGGTTTTCATCTCCTCTGATTGAGAATCATATTAAGGTAGTGGGTCACATGTTTTTGTGGTGGTTGTCTTCCGTGTCTGTGTTTGTTTGCACCATACGGGACTGTTTCGTTCGTTCTTCGTTTATGTAGTCATTTTTTCCTGTTCGTGCGTTCTTCGTGTTATATGTGAAGTTCGTTATGTTCGGGTTTGTCTACATTCGTTTTGTTATTTTCTAAGTATTTAAGTGAAGTTCGTGTTCTTCGTTTACACTTAAATAAATTCATTATGTCTAAATACAACGCTGCAGTTTTGTTTCAATCCCTGCTCCTCCTCTTCGGATGAAGTTGAGGAGGAACGCCGTTACACAGGGAGATAGGTGAGGCTGCTCCTGGGAGCCCTTACAATATGGCCGCCCATGGAGGGCCTTAATGGCAGCGTCGTGTTTCGCCAAAAACAAAATAGGCTTTTGAAGTTTGTAATTTTCCACGATTGACATTTCAGACTTTGATTTTCTATAAGAAAAATGTATAAACCCCTTTCAAAATGTCCAGTAATTTACAATCCACATAATAGTTTTTACTTCTGTAGCAACCTGCGCTCAAATTAATATCCTACGCCTGCTACTGCACTACTTTTGACCAGGGCCCTATGGGCACTGGTAGTGAAACCATATAGGGATTAGGGTGTGATTTGGGATGCATGGCGATTATCCACAGTAATCTAATACACAACCCCTGGCGCGACACTGCTCCCTTCACTTGATTGAGACACGACCCACAGAGCCCATTGAGCCCTCTGAATCACACAGTTGCTCTCCCCTGGCAGTTTGCTTAAGTAACAATCAGAGGGCAGCTGGGGAGGCCATTTAAGGCCCCTCCATGGGCGGCCGGATTGTAAGTGGTCCCAGGAGCAACCTTTCCCCCCCCGGCCTCCCCCTCTCCCTGCTGTCTCCCCCCTGCCTCCCACTATCTCCCTCTTTCACCCCCCCCCCCCCATCTCCCTCCTGTCTCCCCCCTATCTCCCTCCCACAGCCTTTCCACTATCTCCCTCTGTCTCCCCCCTGCATCCCACTATCTCCCTGCTGTCTCCCCCCTGGTCTCCCACTATCTCCCTGCTGTCTCCCACTATCTCCCTTGCTGTCTCCCCCATGTCTCCCACTATCTCCCTGCTGTCTCCCACTATCTCCCTGCTGTCTCCCCCATGTCTCCCACTATCTCCCTGCTGTTCCCACTATCTCCCTGTTGTCTCCCACTATCTCCCTACTGTCTCCCACATCTCCCTGCTGTCTCCCCATGTCTCCCACTATCTCCCTCTGTCTCCCACTATTTCCCTGCTGTCTTCCCCATGTCTCCCACTATTCTCCCTGCTGTTTCCCACTATCTCCCTGTTGTCTCCCACTATCTCCCTTACTGTCTCCCACTATCTTCCCTGCTGTCTCCCCAGTCTCCCACTATCTCCCTGCTGTCTTCCCACTATCTCCCTGCCTGTCTCCCACTATCTCCCTACTGTCTCCCACTATCTCCCTGCTGTCTCCACCTATCTCCCTGTTGTCTCCCCCATGTCTCCCACTATCTGCCCTGCTGTCTCCCCACTGTCTCCCACTATCTCCCTGCTGCCTCCCCATGTCTCCCCACTATCTTCCTCCTGTCTCCCCCCTGCCTCCCACATCTCCCTGCTGCCTCCCCCATGGCATCCCACTATATCCCTGCTATCTTCCCACTATCTCCCTGATGTCTCCCACTATCTCCCTACTGTCTCCCACTATCACCCTGCTGTCTCCACCTATCTCCCTGCTGTCTCCCCCATGTCTCCCACTATCTCCCTGCTGTCTCCCCACTGTCTCCCTGCTATCTCCCTGCTGTCTCCCCCCTGTCTCCCACTATCTTCCTCCCTGTCTCCCCCCTGCCTCCCACTATCTCCCTGCTGTCTCCCCCCTGCCCCCCCCCCCTCCCCACGGCCTCCCCCTATCTCCATGCTGTCTCCCCCCGTTCTCCCCCCTCCTCCCTAGCTGTCTCCCCCATCTCCCTGCTGTCTCCCCCTGTCTCCCACTATCTCCCTGCTGTCTCCCCCTGTCTCCCCTATCTCACCCTGTCTCCCACTATCCCTTCATGTCTCCCCCATGTCTTCCCACTATCTCCTTGCTGTCTCCCCCATGTCTCCCACTATCTCCTTCATGTCTCCCCCATGTTCTCCCACTATCTCCCTGCTGTCTCCCCCCTGTCTCCCCAATATCTCCCTCCTGTCTCCCCTCTGTCTCCCACTATCTTCCTGCTAATCTCCCCCCTGTCTCCCGCTATCTCCCCCCTGTCTCCCACTATCTCCCTGCTTCTCCCCCTGCCTCCCCCTATCTCCCTGATGAACTCCCCCTGTCTCCCACTATCTCCCTGCTCTCCCCCCTGTCTACCCATACTCCCTCCTGTCTCCCTCCCCTGCCTCCCCAGAACTCCCCCTTGTCTCCCCTTAGCTTTCACCTATTCCTTCCTGTCTCCGTGGATATGAGAGGCATGACTAGTACAAGGAAGTAGATTTTCCTTCTCAGTACCAATTACGTTACGTAAAGGGAGATGATCGAGTGGCAGCAGTGGAGACTGGACTAGGAGTCCCAAAATGTCCTCCTATTCCTGACATAGGCACTACTAGCTCTATGAGCCCTGTTCAAAGGTAGCGTTCACATAGGAAATAGGGTGTCATTTAGGACGCGGGGGAAGAAGACTGAGCGCTGGGCCTCATTCCCTTTTGCGAGGGTCTGGGGATCTGCCTGCCACCACACAGGACAGGAAAGTGTCAGTCGTCTCCGGAGCGTAGTCATCTAGTGACTCAGTCCTGACTCGTACTGCCAGAATCCCTCAGGTCAGGGTACCTCCTGTCGGCTCTTACTAGTGACGTCTGTCACGCCATAAACACTGAGGCTTCGTCCCAAATGGCACCCTATTCCCTACATAGTGCACGACTAATAGCAGCAGTGTATGTGCAACAGTTTTAGACTGATCCAATGAACCGTTGCATACCTGTTAAAAATGTGTATCAAGACTGGTCAAATGTGCCTATAATGGTTTTTAATACGTTGCACTCTCCTCAAACAATAGCATGGTATTCTTTCACTGTAATAGCTACTGTAAATTGGAACAGTGCAGTTAATTAACAAATTTAAGCTTTCTGCAATATCAGATGTCTATGTCCTGGGAAATGTTCTTGTGTAATACAACCTCATGCTAATCGCATTAGCCTACGTTTAGCGGAGGGCGGGGGCGTCTTAGATGTTTTAAGAACACCTTCCTAGTATTGAGTTTTGTATTTGTATTTATTAAGGATCCCCTTAGTTCCTGCAAGACAGCAGCTACTATTCCTGGGTTTATTATGGATCCCCATTAGTTCCTGCAAGACAGCAGCTACTCTTCCTGGGGTTTATTATGGATCCCATTAGTTCCTGCAAGACACAGCTACTCTTCCTGGGTTTATTATGATCCCCATTAGTTCCTGCAAGACAACAGCTACTCTTCCTGGGGTTTATTTATGGATCCCCATTAGTTCCTGCAAGACAAAACAGCTACTCTTCCTGGGGTTTTATTATGGATCCCCATTAGTTCCTGCAAGACGCAGCTACTCTCCTGGGGTTTATTATGGATCCCCATTAGTTCCTGCAAGACAACAGCTACTCTTCCTGGGGTTATTATGGATCCCATTAGTTCCTGCACGACAGCAGCTACTCTTCCTGGGGTTTATTATGGACCCCATTATTCCTGCAAGACACAGCTACTCTTCCTGGGTTTATTATGGATCCCATTAGTTCCTGCAAGACGCAGCTACTCTTCCTGGGGTTATTTATGGATCCCCATTAGTTCCTGCAAGACAACAGCTACTCTTCCTGGCGGTTTATTATGGATCCCATTAGTTCCTGCACGACAGCAGCTACTCTTCCTGGGGTTTATTATGGATCCCATTAGTTCCTGCACCCATGCTCTACCAACTGAGCCACACGGGACCCATCTTTAATCATCTTTTTGATATGCCACACCTGTCAGGTGGATGGATTATCTTGGCAGAGTAATGCTCTCTAACAGGGATGTAAAGAAAATTGTGCACAAAATTTGAGAGAAATAAGCTTTTTTTGTGTATGGAACATTTCTGGTATCTTTTATTTCAGCTCATGAAACATGAGACCAACACTTTACATGTTGTGTTTATATTTTTGTTCAGTATAATACACCACATGGAATATATGTGATAATATAATACTGGACTCTGACTCTGCTCGCTCTGATGTTGCTCATTCATCTTGTTAACTTGTTGAATTATGTGTGTATTGTTATTGTATTTCTAGTTATTACTGTACTGGTGGAGCTAGAAACATAATCATTTCACCTGCCATAACATCTGTGTGTGTGACCAATAAACTTTGATTTGATTATTGAAGATATTTTGATATGCAGCCTAATCCAGTGATTGCCCTGATTTTAAGATTGTCAATTAGACTATAGTTGCTATCAAAATAAGACTCCAAAATTGCCAGAGTTTTTTTGAATGAATTAAATACATCTAATTTCACAGGCTAATGAATTTAGGGTTCAACATCTGAGGAAATGGAAACACAAAACACATGAACTAGATCATTGACTCTAAGTATAATACCGACTGCTAGTATCCATGTATCCATCCAACAGTAAACATAATGTCCTAAAACAACCTTTGTAGGTTACTACCCATAAGACCTTTAGGCCTATGCCCTCGCAATGGCCCGTGTGGGGTACAGACATGGGGTAGTCATTCAAATATCATGTTAAACACTATTATTGAACACGGAATGAGTCCATGCAAATGTTTTTACTCGTCAAGGTATTTAGGCTTGCCGTAACAAAGGGGTTGAATACTAATTGACTCAAGACATTTCAGCTTTTATTGAAAAAAAAATGTGTTACAAAATTCTCTACAAACAACATATAACTTCAACAATATGGGGTATTGTGTGTAGATCAGTGACACAAAATCTTAATTTAATCATACTTTAAAGTTCAGTCAGTTGAGCCCTTCCCAGCTAGCTAGTTCAGTCAGTTGAGTTAGTTAAGCCCTTCCCAGCTAGCTAGTTCAGTCAGTTGAGTCCTTCCCAGCTAGCTAGTTCAGTCAGTTGAGCCCTTCCCAGCTAGCTAGTTCAGTCAGTTGAGCCCTTCCCAGCTAGCTAGTTCAGTCAGTTGAGTCCTTCCCAGCTAGCTAGTTCAGTCAGTTGAGGTCCTTCCCAGCTAGCTAGTTCAGTCAGTTGAGTCCTTCTCAGCTATTTAGTTCAGTCAGTTGATCCTTCCCAGCAGCTTAGTTCAGGTAAGTTGAGCCCTTCTCAGCTAGTTAGTTCAGTCAGTTGAGCCTTCCCAGCTAAAGCTAGTTCAGTCAGTTGAGTTCCTTCCCAGCCAGCTAGTTCAGTCAGTTGAAGTCCTTCCAGCTCGCTAGTTCAGTCAGTGAGTCCTTCCCAGTCGCAGTTCAGTCATGAGTCCTTCCAGCTCACTGTCAGTCAATTAGTCATTTGAGCCCTTCCCAGGCTAGCTAGTTCAGTCAGTTGAGCCCTTCCCAGCTAGCTAGTTCAGTCAGTTGAGCCCTTCCCAGCTAGCTAGTTCAGCAGTTGGACCCTTCCCAGCTAGCTAGTTCAGTCAGTTGAGCCCTTCCAGCTAGCTGTTCAGTCAGTTGATCCTTCCCAGCTAGCTAGTTCAGTCAGTGAGTCCTTCCCAGTAGCTAGTTCAGTCAGTTGAGCCCTTCCCAGCTAGCTAGTTCAGTCAGTTGAGTCCTTCCCAGCTATTAGTTCGTCAGTTGAGCCCTTCTCAGCTAGTAGTTCAGTCAGTTGAGTCCTTCCCAGCTAGTTAGTTCAGTCAGTGAGCCCTTCCCAGCTAGCTAGTTCAGTCAGTTGAGCCCTTCTCAAGCTAGTTAGTTCAGTCAGTTGAGTCCTTCCCAGCTAGCTAGTTCAGTCAGTTGAGCCCTTCTCAGCTAGTTAGTTCAGTCAGTTGAGTCCTCCCAGCTGGCTAATTCAGTCAGTTGAGCCTTCCCAGCTAGCCAGTCAGTCAGTTGAGTCCTTCCAGAAAAACTAGTTCAGTCAGTTTAGTTAGTTAAGCTAGCTAGCTAGTTCAGTCATTTCAGTCAGTTGAAACCCTTCCCAGCTAGCTAGTTCAGTCAGTTGAGTCCTTCCCAGCTAGCCAGTCAGTCAGTTGAGCCCATCCCAGAAAACTAGTTCAGTCAGTTAGTTAGTTAAGCTAGCTAGCTAGTTCAGTCAGTTGAGCCCTTCCCAGCTAGCTAGTTCAGTCAGTTCAGTCAGTTGAGCCCTTCCCAGCTAGCTAGTTCAGTCAGTTGAGCCCTTCCCAGCTAGCTAGTTCAGTCTGTTGAGTCCTTCCCAGCTAGCTAGTTCAGTCATTTCAGTCAGGTGAGCCTTTCCCAGATATCTAGTTCAGTCAGTTGAGTCTTTCCCAGCTAGCTAGTTCAGTCAGTTTAGCCCTCAATAGCTAGCTAGTTCAGTCAATCAGTCAGTTGAACCCAGCCAGTTAGTTAGTTCAGTCAGTTCAGTCACTTGAGTCCTTCCCAGCTAGCTAGTTCATTCAGTTGAGCCCTTCCTAGCTTTCTCGTTCAGTCAATTCAGTCAGTTGAACCCAGCTTGCTCGTTCAGTCAGTTGAGCCCTTCCCAGCTAGTTAGTTCAGTCAGGTGGCTGTACTACAGACACCTTTCGTTGTCGTGGGAAAGACTTATTGTTGTCTTTCGTAAAACAACTGGTTGCAGTATAGAGCCAATCTGGATACCAAGCAGATCCTGAGGGAACTCGATGAGTACCAACAGCTTTACGCTATGAAGGAACAACATACTCCTTCATGGAAAGATCCGACCACTTCACAAAATAACTTTAACGCGACAAAAAAGAAAAACAGATTCATCTACAGACACGGACGATTTACTTACCATTGAGGTAGAGGCTAGGGCTCTGGCCGGAATCCATGCAACACAGGAAAAGTTGTGTGAGGAGGTAGCAGGGCTGAGGGGTAGTTCAGCCAGAGTGAAATTCTCACGCTCCAAAGAGAAAACAAGACACTCACAGCCAAGGTTATAATACACGATTCCAACATGGATTGTCTACTCAGGGAAAACAGGGTGATGAAGGAGTAGACATACAAAGTCGTAGCATGAAAATCTAATTTTTTCTGGTATTCCTGAGGACGCATCCAATAATCCAGAGGGCGCGATCAGAGAATTCATGCAATCCGCTTTGAAACTTCCTATAGAGACTGTAAACAAGGTGGCTTTCCACCGAGTACACAGACTTGGAGCTCGGAGCGACAACACCAAGGGTCCCCCACCGATCATCGCACAATTTGAACACTACCAACAAAAGGAGCTGATCAAAAGCAGAGGAGGGGAGCTTAAAGGGACCAAATTTGGTCTCAATGACCAATTTCCAAAGGAGATAAACGAACGTCATAAGAGACTGTATCCGATACAAAGACAACAAAGGGAGAAGAGTAAGCGTGGCTTCATCATTGTGGACAAACTCTTTATAGATGGACAGCTGTTCCGAGACAGCTCCATAACACCGTGGCTGTACTAAATTCTACAGGGACTTCAGGTTATGAAAAAAAATAAGGTATGGGAACTGTTGAAAAGAAGGTATGGGAACTGTAAAAAAGAAGGTATGGGAACTGTTGAAAAGAAGGTATGGGAACTGTTGAAAAGAAGGTATGGGAACTGTTAAAAAGAAGGTATGGGAACTGTTGAAANAAAAGAAGGTATGGGAACTGTTAAAAAGAAGGTATGGGAACTGTAAAAAAGAAGGTATGGGAACTGTTAAAAAGAAGGTATGGGAACTGTAAAAAAATAAGGTATGGGAACTGTAAAAAATAAGGTATGGGAACTGTTAAAAAGAAGGTATGGGAACTGTAAAAAAGAAGGTATGGTAACTGTAAAAAAGAAGGTATGGGAACTGTTGAAAAGAAGGTATGGGAACTGTAAAAAATAAGGTATGGGAACTGTTAAAAAGGAGGTATGGGAACTGTAAAAACGAAGGTATGGGAACTGTTGAAAAGAAGGTATGGGAACTGTTAAAAAGAAGGTATGGAAACTGTTAAAAAGAAGGTATGGGAACTGTAAAAAAGAAGGTATGGGAACTGTAAAAAAGGAGGTATGGGAACTGTAAAAAAGAAGGTATGGGAACTGTTGAAAAGAAAGTATGGGAACTGTTGAAAAGAAGGTATGGGAACTGTTAAAATATCTGAACATTATGAAGTGGATATGAACACACACGTACTCAACTACATGCTTGCTTACACATACAGACTTATACATACACACACACCTGATCCTGCCCTCTTCTCTCACTCTCTCTTTTCCCTTCTCTTCTCTCTCTATTGTCGAGAACTGTTTTATAATTTAATGTGTTTATGGTTTGTGTATCTTTTTTATGTATTTTGTCTACAAGTTTATATATGTTTACAACAAGTAAGGGGAAGATATCAGAATAGGGGCATTGGGGAATAATAACATATTGTATGGAATACATTTGTGCTGTAGTGAAGTCGTCTCTAGAGTAATGCAAGGTATCTTTCATGATCAGGTGAAACGTCAATTACTATGGAAATGCTGGGATGTGTTTTTCAATTATGTTGAAGGTAATTAGGATGCAACTATGATGGTGATACGATATGGATTACAATTATCATCATGAATATTAAGGCTATATGCACAACATGTTACACACATATAGACTCAACCATGCAAATTGGCAGTTATTATTTATTTGGACATCACACAGTAGTATAGTCTTACATCATACACACTCTCATTATATCATATCCAATATCATACACATCAACCTACTCAGATTTGTTACACACATAATTTGTCTCAATTTTCTAACATCTGTGGCATTGGCTCACAGGCAAACAGACAAGGGAATAAAACAAATATTGCTAGAACCTATTTCTTGAATTCTAAATATCAGACATTAGAAAGCTCTAGTTTTGACCTTCACAATACCTCTGATGGCAGTAACTTTACAAGCACTAGTTATGGTCAATTTAGCCTGAGAATAGTATCTAGTTATGGTAAGGGATGAAATAAGTATAGCCAGTTATAATTGTAACGGTTTGGCAGATTATAAAAAAAGATCAGTCTTTACATGGCTAAAGGAAAAGGAATATAACAGATACTGTTTACAGGAAACTCACTCTACATCCTTAGATGAAGATGCGTGGAAAAAGGAATGGGGTGGTGAAATAATGTTCTGTCATGGACAAAGGAACTCAAAAGGTGTGATGATATTAATTAACAAAAATGTCGATCTGAATGTGCAAATAATCAGGAATGATTCACAAGGAAGGTGGATGCTTTTGAATATGAAAGTGGACGAAAAAGAGATTTGGCTCATTAATCTATTTGGTCCAAATCAGGATGATCCACACTTCTTCGAAAACATTTATACCAATTTATTGAACTTAAAGGCAGCAAATGATCTAATCATTATGGTAGGAGACTATAACACAGTGTTAAAGTACTTCAATGGACCGTAAAGGTAATAACTCAACAAACTATCATCACCGTGCCCTTCAGGAAATCACAAATATTATGGACACATTAGAAATAGTGGATATTTGGAGACTAAAAAACCCCGACCTAGTGAGATATACATGGAGGAGACTTAATCAAGCTGGTCGTCTTGACTACTTTCTGGTCTCTTTGTCTCTTGCATCAAAGGTTAAAACAGTTTTAATAGGAGACAGAATGCGATCGGATCATCATCTAATTGGCATTCACATAACTCTTATAGATTTTCCACGTGGACGGGGATATTGGAAATGTAATCAAAGTTTACTGGAGGACAACTTATTTTTAACTAAGACAAAATAATTTATAACTGAATTTTTCCAGTATAATATAGGTTCAGCAAATCCCCTTATTGTTTGGGATACCTTTAAATGTACCTTCAGGGGTCATTCAATTCAATATTCATCAATAATAAAAAAGCAGTTTCTGGCTAAAGAAACAAGACTAACTGTAACGATCGTTGTTGGACGGATTGGACCAAGGTACAGCGTGGAAGGCGTTCATCGTATTTATTAATGTGAACCAGCAACAAAACAATAAAGAGTAACAAAACGAACATGCAGCTTTGTAGTGCAAAAGGCTACAATACAAAAACAAGATCCCACACCCAACAGGTGGAAAAAAGGCTGCCTAAATATGATCCCCAATCAGATACAACGATAGACAGCTGCCTCTGATTGGGTACCATACTAGGCCAACCTAGAAACGAAAAACTAGAATGCCCACCCTAGTCACACCCTGACCTAACCAAATAGAGAAATAAAAGGATCTCTAAGGTCAGGGCGTGACACNAACCTAGAAACGAAAAACTAGAATGCCCACCCTAGTCACACCCTGACCTAACCAAATAGAGAAATAAAAGGATCTCTAAGGTCAGGGCGTGACACTAACAAGGGAAATCTATGAACTAATAGTACAGGTAGATGGCAATAAAAACGATACTACAGCGATACAAAATAAGTTAAAGGAAAAACAAAAAGAACTGGAGGAACTTATTCAAGAACGATCTAATGTAATCTATTACAAAAATAAAGCAAACTGGATGGAATATGGAGAAAAATGCTATTTTTTTTCTCCTGAATCTCCAATACAGGAACGCAAACAAAAATAATTAGCAGAAACTCGTTACTGAAGACGGAGTCATCTATGATTCTCCGAATGATATTTCAAAAAGAGGAAGATGATTATTTTAGGCAGATGTTCTCTTTTCCGTCTCATCCTCTCCCATGAAGATTACGGTAAGGAATTCTTTCCAAATATAATAAAAAATGGAAAATTAACAAATGTACAGAAAGATCAGTGCGAAGGCCAAATTACAGAGGAATAACTTTTTGAGGCTATTAAATCTTTTTTAGTCTGGAAAACCTCCAGGGCTTGATAGAGGTATATCAAGTATTTTTTTATATACAAAAAGCTCCATTGTTTGATTGTTTTAACTACTCCTATAGAAATGGTAGTCTGTCAGGTACTCAGCAGGAAGGTCTGATTTCTCTATTATTAAAACAAGACCCAGATGGCAAATATAAAGACCCAGTCTATCTAATAAACTGGAGGCCTCTTACACTTCAATGTTGTGATGCAAAAATACTAGTGAAATGCATAGCACTCAGAATTAAAAGGGGGTTTACCAGGTATTGTTCATCCTGATCAGACAGGTTTTTTACATGGACGATACATTGGAGATAATATACGACAACTACTAGAAATAATAGAACATCATGAAACATCTAAGCAGCCAGGCCTGGTATTTATAGAGGATTTTGAAAAGGCATTTGAGAAGTAAGACTGGATTTTATTTATAAATGCCTTCATTTTTTTCAATTTCGGTAATTCTCTTATAAAATGGGTAAAAATCATGTAAAGCAACGGCTACTTCTCAGAATTTTGAATTGTCAAGAGGAGTTAAACAAGGGTGTTCGCTGTCACCATATCTATTCGTTATGAACATCGAAATGCTAGCTATTAAAATCCGATCCAATAACAACAGAGGATTAGAAATCCAAGGCTTAAAAACAAAGGTGTCCATGTATGCCGATGACTCAAGTTTTATATTAAGTCCACAAGTTAGATCGCTGCAATGTCTCATTAAAGATCTAGATAACGTTTCTGTACTCTCTGTACTAAAACCTAATTATATAAGTGTACAATATTACCCAGTGGATCCTTAAAAAATACAACTTTTACATTACCCTGCAGTTTACCTATAAAATGGCTGATGGTGAAGTAGACATACTCGGTATTCATATCACAAAATATATAAATAAGCTCTCCACAATGAATTTCAATAGAAAACTTGTAAAAATAGACAAGATCCTGCAACCATAGAGAGGTAAATAACTGTCTATTAATGTAAAAATTGCCCTGATTAACTCCTTAGTCATATCTCAGTTTACTCACTTACTGATGGAGCTGCCTACTCCTGATGATTCGTTTTTCAAATCATATGAGCAAAAAATATTTCACTTTATCTGGGACGCTAAACAAGATAGAATAAAATGTGCCTATCTATATAATGAATATAAACTGGGTGGGTTTAGATTATTAAATATAAAAGCACTCAACCTCTCTCTAAAAGCTTCACTTATTCAAAAGTTTTATTTATTTGAACTTCATCTAAACTGGTTCCTCCAAGTCATTAACTGTAAAAGCTCATCCATTGTTTAAAAAATTTCGCCTTTTGCCTCTGTGCAGATTCCATTTTATTTTTCAATTAATACTTTTTTCCAAAGTATTTCTCTTTGTTCAACCAAGCATTACAGAGCTGGCCTACATAATTACAATTTCATCCCCAGAAAAGACTCTAGAACCAGAGAAGACACAGAATATTAATGGCTGAAACTCAAATGTGCTGGTTGAAATAATACCATGCTATTTAATGGATTTGTTCTTAAACTTGATATATGTAACTCTTTTAATCGGTACATATGTTCTTTCATGGAGTTAATCAGAATTGACGGAATGTCTGCTCAATCTCAAGGTACAACCATATTGCTTTACAGCATACCCCAGAATGAGGAGCGCCGAGCTGGCAGCGGGAGATCGGTAGGGAACTGGTCTGTCTGCCCATTAGATATCACATATACTGGCGAGGAATCAAAATAGCAAATAAACTGAAAGTATAAGGCATATATACCAGTTTTCATTTGAGGATCCAGCGAATGTGACAACTGTGCTATACAAGATTCTGCCAAAATAGTTGTAAGAGATTTTGAATGTATCCGGATTCCCATTATGAGTTGATATATCAAAACAACGCACAGGAATCAATGACTTCGTGCTTTCTCGCTAAAACTATTATAATACGAATTCTTGCCACCAACAAAATGTTGAAATTTGGCATAAATGCAACGAGCTTGCAATTTTTGTTGTGAGTAACAGATATCAATAGAACATATTATTTGGTCATTGCCCTCCAGTAAGCCTGTTTCTGGTCTCAGGAATGGCTGAAAATGCAGACATTGCATTATTGACCTACCAAATAGTACCCTGACAATATACTAGATATCTATTAGAGACGGGTCAG
>NW_019942586.1:0-4593 GCF_002910315.2 Salvelinus sp. IW2-2015 | reverse complement strand
GACACCCTCCACATTAAGGATGGCTTCGTGAAAGACCTGGTGCAGACATGTTGTAGTAGCTAGTAGTAGATAACACCCTCAACACAGTAAGAATTGGCTCAGTTAAAAGACTGACACTAGTTTGATAGTTGTAGTTAAGAAACCCCTTCACACATAAAGCATGAGCTCAGAAAGACTGAACATGTTTTGATCAGTAGTAGTAGACACCCTCACACATTAGCAAATGGCTCTAAAGTACTGATACATGTTTGATAGTAGTAGTAGACAACCCTCACAAATAAGGATGCTCTGTGGTTCAGAAAGACTGCGTACATGTTTGATAGTAGAGTAGGACACCCCTTCACACATAAGTGATGGCTCGTGAAAGAACAGGTGTTTATAGCTCAGTAAGTAGACACCCTCACCACATAAGGATGGCTTGTGTGACCTGCTAGAAAGACTTGAACATGTATTTGATATGGTAGTAGACCAACCCTCCACACATAAGGATGGCTCGTTGAAAGACTTGATACAAATGTTGATAGTAGTAGTAGGACACCACTCAACAACATGAAGGATGCCTTGCGAAAGACTGATACATGTTTGATAGTAGTAGTAAGCCTAACTAAATGGCTGAACTGATACGTAGATAACACCACACATAAGGATGGCTCTGAAGACTAGTACATGTTTGATAGTAGTAGTAGACCACCCTCACACATAAGATGGCTCGTTGAAACTGAACTGGGGTATTAGAACCACATGAGCCTAAATGAGGGACATGTTGATAGTAGTAGTAGACACCCTCACACATAAGGATGGCTCAGAAAGGAACTGAGGACATGTTTTGATAGTAAGTTAGTAGACCCCCTCACACATAAGGATGGCTCTGAAAAGACTGATACATGTTTGATTAGTAGTAGTTCAGACACCTCACACATAAGGATGGGCTCTGAAGACTGAGACATGTTGATAGGTAGTAGTAGACACCCTCACACATAAGGATCGCTCTAGAGAAAGACTGACGTACATGTTTGATATAGTAGGTAGACACCCTTCACACATAAGGATGCTCTGAAAGACTAGACATGTTTGATATTTTAGGTAGTAGACACCCTCACACATAAGATGGACTCTGTTGCAGTTTACGAAAGACTGATACACTGTTTGTATTAGCTAGCTTAGTCTAGACTCCCCCTCACACTATAAGTTGTATTTCGCCTCAAATGGAAAGCCTCCGATCCAAATAGATTTGAAATAAAGTAGTAGTTATGACCACCCCTCTACACCATCCATAGGCGATTCGGCTTACTCCTCAACTGAAACGATCAATAATTTACATCTACTGGATACACATATTTATATGTGTACCATTCCAGTAGGTAATCCCACATTACCATGGCTTTTGTTGAGTTGTTAGGTTAGACACCCGCTCTACAGTCGTGATTCCCATAAGGACCTCCGGCTCTCGGGAGAAACACCCACTATATAATTAAAGACTAAACCAAGATCACCATAGCCCTCCAATCCAGGTGTTTTTATATCAGAAATAGTGATTAGTTTAAAGTGCCCTAGACACCCTACACACTCATAATTGTTAATTGATGCGGTCTTCTCTACTAAGACTTAATTCCATTCTTCAGCAATCTCGTACTATGTTACTGATCCTCTTAGATTAGTGGCATACAGTAGTAGACCACCCTTCATCACATATGGAAAGAGTATGGGGCTTTCGGTAAACGAGCATTGGCTAGCAAAGACCCATGACTTACTCGATGCTTTCCGGATTTATCTCAGTGTAGTCTTGGACACCGGTGCGGTCAACCAAACTACAAGCCCGCCTGGAACTAACACAGCTGAAGAAGCGACTGCAGATCATGCGGTTGATTCACTCTCCTCAGTAGGTGAGTCCACACCCTCACACAAGTGACCTGGCCTCTGTGAAAGTGGTGAGTGCCTTTTAGCGAGGAGCATGTTTTGCAAGATATGCCTAAAGATGAAGTAGGAGGAGGATCTCAGACACAACACACATACATACCACACATTCCCCAGGGGCTAGTTCTAAGAGGGATGGGGCTACTACATGAATATCCATTCTGTATATTATATTTAAGGGAAGACTTGATAGGAATGAGGATATTAGATAGTTTATGAGATAGCAGTAGACACCGTGTCACACATTTTGGAGGATGGCTCTGCTTGACGGACAGAAGACTGCAGACATCAGTATATGACATCTAGTAGGAGTAGTGAAGACACCCTTCACACCATAAGTGATGAGCTTTCGTAGAGAGGAAGACTTGATACTATAAGGAGTTTGGGATATTAGTAGTAGAACACCGCGCATACACAAACACAACCATAAGGATGGACTCTAGATAAAAAGACTGAGAACAATTGTCTTCTCAAAATACGAAAACGTTCGGAGTAGTAGACACCCTCCACACATAAGGATGGCTCCTAAGCTTGACCGCTACGCAAGTCCCCTCTGGAAAACTTGAAAGGTAATATATAACACAAAATGAACGCAGAGCAAATAGGGAGTGCGTCTAGACGAACAGAACAAGTCTCAGCCCCACAAGAAAACAAACCAGTTTGAGAACAGTGAGCAGAAGGATTATTGCGTGACCTTAAGATATTGGGTTTCGCCAATCCAGAACTGATAGACGGAATCCCAACCGAATTAAAAAAGCCAACACCTGACATAGCCTATTGATCTGAGTAAGTGAGAAGGATAACCACGATATATACCGGCCAACAAACATCTATCAACACAACACACATAACCCCATGCTAAATCAAATGAAAGCATTCACATGGCTGACCATGACAACAATGTTACAAACTAAGGATTACAATGTTTGTTTTATACACTGACTAGCCCGAAGTGACAGGTCTAACGGTCACCTGACCCTGAACCCTACAACACTAACTGTGATAAACCCAAAAAAAGTCTACTACTACTATCAAACATGTCTCAGTCTTTCAGAGCCATCCTTATGTGTGAGGGTGTCTACTACTACTATCAAACATGTATCAGTCTTTCTGCAACAGAGCCATCCTTATGTGTGAGGGTGTCTACTACTACTGTCAAACATGTATCAGTCTTTCTGCAACAGAGACATCCTTATGTGTGAGGGTGCGTGTGCATGATAGTGATATAAAATATATGTCATAGTTTCCTTTTTCATGATCACAATCTTGTGAAACCCGAACCCTCCAAGATCCCCCCACAGTTCCCCAATAGCTGTCCCTCAACCATTCGAGACCCATGGTTGAGGGAGTGGGTCTCGATTGTCATTGGTTGAGTGTCATTCAAATGTACTTTTATTATGTTTATTTTGACTTTTTTCCCCCTTTATCTTTTGACCATCATTCTCTCTCTCTCACACAGCAACTCCACTCCCACTTGTCTCCAGTTCCACATACCAACCCTCAGCTTCCCTCAGCCCATCCCATCTATCTCTGCTGGCCACCCTCAGCTTCCCTCAGCCCATCCCACCTATCTCTGCTGGCCACCCTCAGCTTCCCTCAGCCCATCCCATCTATCTCTGCTGGCCACCCACTTCGTGTTTCTACGCAACACATATCTTTCAACTATGCTGTCATGTTTAATGTACAATTTCAATCTATCTAGTCGAATAGAATCTACAGATTATTAGTTGAAGATAAATACTTTTACTAAGAGTATTAGTATATTAGTAATTGACTGACCCGGTCTCTCCAGATCTCCTAACAGTACTATTTCTAGGGTCAATTTTAGATCAATGTTCTGCATTTTCAGCCATTCCTGAGACCAGAAACAGGCTACCTGAGGGCAATACCAAAATAAATGGTCTATTGATTCTGTATCCTCACAACAAAATCTGCAGAGCTTCGTTGATTCTATGCCCCAAATATTCAACATTTTGTTGGTGGCAAGAATTCTATATAATAGTTTTAGCTGAAAAGCACGAAGTCTTGATTCTTGCGTTGTTTTGTATATCAACTCATACCATGGAATCGGTACATCAAAAATCTCTTCAACTATTTTGCAATCTGTATAGCACAGTTGTCAACATCCTGGTCCTCAAATGAAACTGGTATACTTTCCTATTTATGCTATTTTTATTCCTCCGCCAGTTTTGATATAATGGGCAGACAGACCAGTTCCCTACCTCCTCCCGCTGCCACTCGCCTCCTCCATTTCTGGGGTAATGCTGTAATCAATTGGTTGTACTCTTGGATTGAGCAGACCTTCCCGTACAATTCTGATAACTCCATGAAGAACATATCTCTACCATTACAATTTACAATATAATTTAAGAACAAAATTCCCATAAATACAGGTATTTTATCAACCAGCACATTTGAGTTCAGCCATAATATTTGTTGTAATATTTGTTCTATCTTTTCTGGGGGATGAAATTGAAATTGTAGCCAGCTCTGTAATGCTTGTTTGAAAAAGAGAGATACTTTGAAAAAAGTAATTAATTGAAAATGAAACATGGCAATCTGCACAGAGGCAAAAAGGCAATTTTTAAACAATGGATGAGCTTTTCTTAGTAATCTACTTGAGAACCATTTAGAGTTCAAATAAAACTTTTGAATAAGTGAAGCTTTTAGAGAGAGGTT